>NC_072436.2:100780757-101083787 GCF_028878055.3 Symphalangus syndactylus
TGATTTAAAACTGCTTTGAGGCTAACCCACCATTTCTGCGTTCAACATAGATGGCAGCAGATATCTGCATGGAAAAGCTCCCTGCCACCCAAACCTTTAATGAGGACTAGAATATGGCAATAATGGAGTTGGCCCACAGTGAAGACCTAGGGGTCTTTCATTAAATGAAGTTCAGTGATGCCAACACATGACTGCCAATGCCAGGTCCCACAGCAGGGCTTTTTCCACTGTGGGATTTTGGCTGCAGCCGTTGGCTTCTGCTGTTGAATTCCCCAGCTTTGTTTCGTAGACAGCTGCAGCTGCCTCCATTTGGATTGAATTCCAATGTCATGCCAATGTAGACAGCAGCATTTCCGCAGCCTTTTCCACATCATGTAGCCATAAACATGAAAACTAAATCTATATCTATACTGCTTTAAGTATAAGAATTCTCACATAAGCATATTTGATTCTTGTGGTGTGTATGTGATCTTTGCATTGGCATACTTACAGCTAATGTCTGCTGCAGGCAGGGAAAAATATTATGTATATGATGTCAAACCTTGGGTAACCTTTACACTGCAAAGAAAATATATGGGATGACTGACTTTCATAATTCTGTATTTCATAGCAGTGAACAGGACTTTGTCAACACTTGCACTGATGAAAGGCAGTCATCAAGACAAATGTTGTTTTAATTAAATAAATAATTGCATTAGAAAAGAGAAAAGTAAATTTAAGCCCACATTATGAATATTCTCATTACATTTCCACTTGTGGGTATTCATTCATCAGCACGATCTGAATTTTACGTATGTAAAACGTGGGTAATAACCATTTCTAGACTTGAAGCCCTTTGAAGACAGGGAGTAGCTCGTTGTTCTCTGAGTTTCTTCTAAGATACAGGAACAAACTGAATCTAAACAACACAACTAACTTGTTGGTCATAATATATAGCACCGCGCTGTCATTGTTTAGTGCCTTAGTCATGGGCATATGATTAGAGACAAAAAGGCACAACCCCTAATTCCAAAGAACCTCATCAAGGAGATTTATTATTATTAAACTTTTAAGTTTAGGGGTACAAAATGCAGGTTTGTTACATAGATAAACTTGTGTCATAGGGGTTTGTTGTACAGATTATTTCATCACCTAGGTATTAAGCCTAGTATCAATTTTTTTCCTGATGCTCTCCCTCTTCCCACCCTCCAAAAGACCCCAGTGTGTGTTGTTTCCCTCTGTGTTCATGTGTTCTCATCATTTAGCTCCCACTTATAAGTCAGAACATGTCGTATTTGGTTTTCGGTTCCTGTGTCAGTTTGCTAAGGATAATGGCCTCCAGCTCTCCCGTGTCCCTGCAGAGGATGTGGTTATTTGCATATGCTATGACTAGGGTATAAAAAAAGGAAAACAGAACACTCTGTGAGATCACAGAGTATGGTACTCATTCAACCTCAAGCTGGAGTGGTGAGAAAGAAAAACAGTAGGGAAGATACTCTATTACAGATAGGGCCCCTGTTTTCAGGTTGGAAATAATTTTGCTGTGTAGACTATATTAACCCACAAAACAAAGAACCATAAAGAAGTACAAACTTAAATGTTGAATTTTAAATACGAGTCTCTTGTTATATAAAGAGTTCTAGGAAAAGATCAGAACTTTCGACACCCAGCCAGAATAATCAAGAAGATCCCCTGGAGAAAGAGGGTCTGGAAGTATTACTGTCCACTACCGCATTTAAAACTTGATGGTGAGCCCCATCAAGTAATGTCCCTGTTGTTAAAATGTCTCTTAGTTGTGATCATTTTCTAGCTCTGTGTTTTTCAAGAGAGCTATTCTGACATAGAACAGTATTAGATTTGTTGTGTGCACATGTTTTATTATAGCTCCAGGCCATTACATTAGCGGTGTTACTACACTTGCCTTCTATTAATAGATGCTCATTAGTGGCACTTCCATTAACTAATTTCAGGATGATACTAGAAGCTACCAAGTAATCTTTTAGATCATTCATTAGCAGTTGGATGCCTGCATTTGCTACTCTTATGGATAGTCAAGTGTGTACACATTAGTCAAAGATGCTTCCACTTCATCTCTGAAGGAAACAAAATGTAAGTCTGTCTAATACCTACACTGTTGGCTCTTCTCTTCTGCCCCTAGAGTGGAGGGGAGCAAGGTGGAAGAATCCAGACCCTATCCAGAATCCTGAGTGACTGTAGTTGACTCCTTTGTAGAGGAAGGATTTAGAGACGAGATCTTACAGATCTGTAAGATCTGTGTACAGAAACCAGATTATTCTCAAGTGCCTTGGCATTCTAGACTTTCCCTGTGCCTCGGCATTCTAGACTTTCCCCGTGCCTCGGCAGATGCGTGATTCCTGCATGCAGTCTATACATTTCCAAGCCTTCATTATAATTTCTTATGGACCACAATGCCTACCCTAGAAGTCATGGAAGCTTGCAGCACAATGAATATACGTGCCATGCAATGCATCCAAACCTCCAGCCTCTCTTGAGCCTCGGATCATTATGTAATTACAGAGAAGTTGCACAAATCCAGCAAGGCTAAGTTTGAGTAATTACATTGCAATAATGGAACCAGACCAATTTGCCATCCTTTGCCCTTCCCATTGCCCAGCAGGCTCCCCTGTGCTTGTGAAGTAGCTGTCACAGCAAGGCCCGACTTTTAGAGGGAAAGCAATAAAACCAACTGTCATCTCATGTAATGTAAAATAGGTAAGTTATCCAGACTAATTACAAGCAAAGCTGGCTTGAGAATTCATCACAAGCCTGTGCAGAAAAAAGAGTATTGTTTACCATCTTATTTACTTGCTTGCTAAGCTAGTGGAGCTCACCAATTATGTAAAAGCATCAGGATTGTCTGCAAAGCAATGTATAAATAGAGCAACTCTAACGCTGAAGCTTGCCATTCAAGTGATAAACACGCTTGTCTGTGTCTAGCAGCTCACAAAATTACACCAGAGGAATCTGTTTATCCAAGTGAGGCCAAGGTAAAGTGTGATGCTTAAGTTGTGGTGTCACCAAAAGGCAACTTTGGGAGGGGCTTTCACCTCCCCATCTGTCTCCATCAGCCACCCCAACCCCCACTGGAACACTGTCTAAGAAAAAACAAAGGATTTAATAGACATAGGCAAGTGCAGCTTTAAGATTAAGTTCCCTGTTTTAACCTGATTTCCATCCTGAGCCCTTTACACAGAAATTAGGCATCTTTTACTGGGTGCAAGAGGGATTCTGCAAGATTCATTTTAGTCTTTAACTCCATCCCACCTCTAGTGCCTTCTCCCCAGTCACCACGTTCTTTTGTTTAAAGAAAAAAAGGAAAGAAGAGAATAGGACAAATGCCATTGTCTAGCCAAGAGAAAACTATTAGCAGCCATTAATATGGTAACAAGAACTAGCACATAGATGGGTACCCACTGTGTGCCAAATACTATCTTAAATACCTTATGTATACTTCCTTATTGAATATTCAAATTAAATTTGAGATACTGTTTATCATTCCCACTATACAAATAGGGAAATGAAAGCTTAGCAAGGTAGTATGCCCACAGTCACACAACTAGCCATAATTAAAGCCACTGGTATGTGAATTCCTATGCTGTTTTCTGTATACCCTGCTGACAGTAAGTAGATCCCTTGTTTTCTTTTGGACCAATCACTCAGAGGATAAAGCGGGATACAGTTGGAAGTCCTATAGTTATCTCCTCAAAACCTAAGACTTGAAACCTTCAGGGAAGCTGTTCTGTTAAATGGAAAAACCAAGAAACCAGAAATGATAGGCCCAAGTTCTAGCTCTCGATCAGTCAAACATCAACTTTACTCTCACCTTCTGCAGAAGTTGAGGCAATATTCCTACTTCAGGAGTTGTAAAAATTAAGCAAATCTCAAGCCTGATAATATGTTTCTGTTCATATCCTTCGCCCACTTTTTGATGGGGTTGTTTTTTCTTGTAAATTTGTTTAAGTTGTTTGTAGATTCTGGATATTAGCCCTTTGTCAGATGGATAGATTGCAACTCATCTTCTGCAGAAGATGGGGCAATATTCCTGCTTGAGGAGTTGTAAAAAATAAGCAAATTTTAAGCCTGATAATAACTCAGAATCACTTGTGCAGCTTTAAAAATATCACTTGCCTAGCTCTAACTCAAAGCCTAAGCAATCAGTTTGTCTAGTGGGTGATGGGTTGAAACAGGTAGGCAATTATGTATATTTTTCATTTCCATGGATGATGGAGCTGCACAGCCATGGTAACCATGGATCAGATGAGGTATGTGAACTTCAAGCCACTTAGCACAGTGCCAAGAACACATTAAATCATTCTTACTCTCCAGCTATGACGTCTGTGTTATCTCCCTGGTATTCTGCCTCTTTTCTCACAAAATGATGGAAATGTATCTCTTGGGAACCTCCAGTTCTAAATAGGGGCTTTTAGGATTGAGCAGATTCCAAGCAAATCTTATGAGAGACAAAGTACACTGTTGTCCTCTCTGACTCTGCCTTTTGAAGCCTTTTAATTGGGCCTCTGTCTTTTCAAACCTCCCCAGGACGCCAACCCATACTAGACAGCCTCATCTCATCCCAAGCCTACACCTTTGCTGTTCAATTAAAAGTATGGTGCTAAGTGATTGGCTAAAGTAATCCACTGCACTAGACAATTAGCTATCATTTCCCTGCCGAACAACATCATGTATGAGTCCCTACGAAGCGAAAATTCCAGGCCTTTTAATACAGCTGTGGTGGGTGTATTTATGGCTATACCATGCTGGGCCCACGTCACTTACATAGCTACTTATGTCATTTTAGGGCAAGGTCTGCTCTGATTTTTGGAGGCTCCTCCTGCTTTGTCTCTGATGGTTACAGAAACAGGGCAAACCTCTTGCTCATCCTCCCCAACTTCTCCTATTATAAATTAGAACATGCTCACTTCTAATACACTGACAATCCAACAGATTAGGGAAAAAGCAGTTCTTGTGATTTAAAAAAAAAAAATTGTTACTTAACTGAAGTGAATCAGATATTTGTCATTTATAAAAAAAATTGTTACTTAAGTGAATCAGATATTTGTCATTTATAAAAAAAATTGTTACTTAACTGAAGTGAATCAGATATTTGTCATTTATATATGTAACTTACTGCTTTCTGTTTGCTGTCTTGAGCCCAACATCTAGTATTGTGATATTGTGACATAGTTTTCAACAGAGCATGAGAGCCTAGTTGCAAATTGGTCTTTTTTACCCACTAGTGATTTCCAAAACCTAGGGAGAAAGAAAAGGAATACAGAGGTACAAGAGAGTTTTAATATTTCCCCTGGAAAAGAAACCATCCAAATAGCAATGACGAATACTTAGTCATTGCTATATATATTTAAAAAAAAGTCAAACTTTTTTTTAATATATACTGTAAGTTCTGGGATACATGTGCAGAAAGTGCAAGTTCATTACATAGGAATACACATGCCATGGTGGTTTGCTGTACCCATCAACCCGTCATCTACATTAGGTATTCCTCCTACTGCTATCCCTCCCTTAGCTCCCCACCCCTTGACAGGCCCTGGTATGTGCTGTTCCCCTCCCTGTGTCCATGTGTTCTCATTGTTCAACTCCCACTTATGAGTGAGAACATGTGGTGTTTGGTTTTCTGTTCCTGTGTTAGTTTGCTGAGAATGGTGGTTTCTAACTTCATCCATGTCCCTGCAAAGGACATGAACTCATCCTTTTTTATGGCTGCATAGTATTCCATGGTGTATATGTGCCACATTTTCTTAATCCAGTCTATCGTTGTTGGACATTCGGGTTGGTTCCAACTCTTTGCTATTGTGAATAGTGCCACAATAAACATACATGTACATGTGTCTTTATAGTAGCATGATTATAATCCTTTGGATATATATACCCAGTAATGGGATTGCTAGGTCAAATGGTATTTCTAGTTCTAGATCCTTGAGGAGTCGCCACACTTTTTTCCACAACGGTTGAACTAATTTACACTCCCAACAAAAGTATAAAAGAGTTCCTATTTCTCCACATCCTCTCTAGCGTCTGTTGTTCCCTGACTTTTTAATGATCACCATTCTAACTGGCATGAGATGGTATCATTGTGGCTTTGATTTGCATTTCTCCAATGACAAGTGATGATGAGCTTTTTTTCATATGTTTATTGGCCGCATAAATGTTTTCTTTAAGAGGTGTCTGTTCATATCCTTTGGCCACTTTTTGATGGGGCTGTTTTTTTCTTGTAAATTTGTTTAAGTTCTTTGTAGATTCTGGATATTAGTCCTTTGTCAGATGGATAGATTGCAGTTATTTTTCCCATTCTGTAGGTTGCCTGTTCACTCTGATAGTTTATTTTGCTGTGCAGAAGCTCTTCAGTTTAATCAGATCCCATTTGTCAATTTTGGCTTCTGTTGCCATTGCTTTTAGTGTTTTAGTCACGAAGTCTTTGCCCATGCCTATGCCCTGAATGTTATTGCCTAGGTTTTCTTCTAGGGTTTTTATGGTTTTAGGTCTTATGTTGAAGTCTTTAATCCATCTTGGTTAATTTTTGTGTAAGGTGTAAGGAAGTGGTCCAGTTTCAGTATTCTGCATATGGCTAGCCAGTTTTCCCAACACCATTTATGAAATAGGGAGTCATTTCCCCATTGCTTGTTTTGCTCAGGTTTGTCAAAGATCAGATGGTTGTAGATGTGTGGTATTATTTCTGAGGCCTCTGTTCTGTTCCATTGGTATATATATCTGATTTGGTACCAGTACCATGCTGTTTTGGTTACTGTAGCCTTGTAGTATAGTTTGAAGTCAGGTAGCATGATGCCTCCAGCTTTGCTCTTTCTGCTTAGGATTGTCTTGGCTACACGGGCTCTTTTAGTTCCATATGAAATTTACAGTAGTTTTTTTCTAATTCTGTGATGAAAGTCAATGGTAGCTTGATGGGGATGGCATTGAATCTATAAATTACTTTGGGCAGTATAGCCATTTAAATGATATTGATTCTTCCTATCCATGAGCATGGAATGCTTTTCCATTTGTTTGTGTCCCCTTTTATTTCCTTGAGCAGTGGAGTTCTCCTTGAAGAGGTCCTTCACATCCCTTGTAAGTTGTATTTCTAGATATTTTATTCTCTTTGTAGCAATTGTGAATGCGAGTTCACTCATGATTTGGCTCTCTGATTGTCTATTATTGCTGTATAGGAAGGCTTGTGATTTTTGCACATTGATTTTGTATCCAGAGACTTTGCTGAAGTTGCTTATCACCTTAAGGAGATGAAACGATGGGATTTTCTAAATATTCAATCATGTCATCTGCAAACAGAGACAAATTGACTTCCTCTCTTCCTATTTGAATATGCTTTATTTCTTTCTCTTGCCTGATTGCCCTGGCCAGAACTTCCAATACTATGTTGAATAGGAGTGGTGAGAGAGGGCATCCTTGTCTTGTGCCAGTTTTCAAAGGGAATGCTTCCAGGTTTTGCCCATTCAGTATGATATTGGCTGTGGGTTTGTTATATATAGCTCTTATGATTTTGAGGTACGTTCTATAAATACCTAGTTTATTGAGAGGTTTTAGCATGAAGGGGTGTTGAATTTTACTGAAGACCTTTTTGGCATCTATTGAGATAATCATGTGGTTTTTGCCATTGGTTCTGTTTATGTGTGGTATTATGTTCATTGATTTGCATATGTTGAACCACCCTTACATCCCAGGGATGAAGCTGACTTGATCGTGGTGGATAAGGTTTTTGATGTGCTGCTGGATTCGGGTTGCCAGTGTTTTATTGAGGATTTTCGCATCGATGTTCATCAGGGATATTGGCCTGAAATTTTCTTTTTTTGTTGTTGTGTCTCTGCCAGGTTTTGGTATCAGGATGATGCTGGCCTCATAAAATGAGTTAAGGAGAAGTCCCTCTTTTTCCATTGTTTGGAATAGTTTCAGAAGTGATGGTACCAGCTCCTCTTTGTACCTCTGGTAGAATTCGGCTATGAATCCGCCTGGTCCTGGGCTTTTTTTGGTTGATAGGACTTTTTTTTTTTTTTTTTTAAGAAAAAAAATTCAACTATTAAGAAGTGGGCTTTTACTAAGCTCTTTCTCTTCCTCATCTAGTCTGAGTCTGTTACAATCTTGCATCATTCTGTAAGCATCAAGCAGCCTGTCAGGAAAAGGATGAACAAAAAAGAACTAGAAAGAGTGAGACAAATACAAAGAGCTCCAAGCCAAGAAGACTTTTCACCGCCCCCACATCCATGCCCTAAAATAGACATAAAACTGCACATTCTTATAATTCATTGGCCAGGTTAGGAGTTAGCAGAAATTAATAGCTGAGTGCTTTTTTCTTAATGGAATGACCGCTTTGTCAGGAAAATAAAACAGAAAAACTGCAAAATTAAACTAGTCTCCAGATCAGCTAGCCAGCAAGTGGCAAACAAAGTGCACAGAGATCTGTGCCCAAAGGCCGCTCAATTTAGGACCTTCCCAACAAGCACCCAAATGGCGATGATGGCTAAGCACTGAGCTTAAACATGACTCACTAATGACCTCCTTTAAAAATAGTGCTGTTCTTCCCTTGCACAAGAGGTGAAAGAGCCAAGTCAGAGATGTCTCAGCTGTCAGAGTTGGCACTCCCCTGGAAGCCCAGATAGCTGTAATTTATTTTTTCTCTTTTTTCTTCTTCTCTCCACTGTTTTCCTCCTGCTTCTTCCTCTCTTGTCTTTCTCCTTTTCCTTTGTCTCTTTTTCTTCAAAAAAAAAAAAAAAAAAGCCTATTTTGTTTTAGCAACAACTATTCTCCTTTTCATGCCCATTGCTAGCCAGTTGAAAGGTCACAGGTTCAAAGATGTAACAAGAGCCAAGAAACTTTGGACTCATTGGCCTGAGATAAAAAATTATACATAAGAAACAGAGATCTATCAATCTCAGATAAGAAAAAAATCTTATTTACTTGGCACAATTTCAGTCAAATTTTGCTCTAACCAAATTTTGACAGAAAGATATATTGATTTTCTAAAAAAAAAAAAAAAAATCCTATAGTAGGGAGGCTCTGTTGGAGCTAAATCACATTTTTCAAGCAATCTCATGCATAGCAAACAAAGCACATCTCTCTCATCAACTAGGATTTGCTAATTAAGATGCTGATTTGATTCTTTTCTATTTCTCAAACTTAAAAATCATAATTGCTATACACTGAAGTATTTTAAAACACCTTTGCTTGTTTGATTGGCTAACAATTTATTAGAATAAAAGTCTGAAGAGAAGAAAAAAACTTATAATTGTAATGCCTGCAGCCTTTTAAAAAATGTTGGTAAGTTTTCTTATATACCAGATAGTATCACCGAAGGAAACTACATGGGTATATTTCAACTTCATTTCTATTTCTCTTGCCCTGAAATTCTCTGCAACATTGAGTTGGGCACAAAATATCTAATGTCTTCAATGAGCTCTTAAGGGTTGATGAGAAATTGAAGAAAATCTTGACAATATTTTGAACTGTTTTGAAAGAACTCCCTGCAATTCTGTCCATAGCAAACTTTGCCATGTGCTGACAGTAGGGATGAGGCAGTTGCCACAATTACTTCTTGTAAACCTCAGCCAGTTTCTGAATTTTAATTCCATGTAAAAAGCCTGCAAGGTCAAACAAGAGCTGTGCTTCTGCACTTTCCCTTTCTCCTTGTTCTCAATGGTTTCTCCTCTGTGAACACACACCTCTAAAGATTAATCTCCATGACCCAACTCCACTCTAGCATCCCAATTGAAAGGGCCACATAAATTGGGTTCCCCCAAATTAGGAGAATCCTACATGTAGTCTTCCCTGCTTATTATGATTATGGAGATTATATCAGACTAAGGAGGCCAATCAAGGGTTGCAGGTAGAAATAGGATTTGACTTTGAGTGTTACAGAGGGAAAGCCCAGGTTCCTGTGAAGCACTAGTTGATCTTGCTTTCTAAGTCAAAACTTTAGTGTAAGTTAAAAAAAGCACTCAGGGGTAACTCCCTGCCACAAACGTTGGGCACACAGCCAGGGCACTGTGCTATTGGCCTCGGGGTGAGCCAAGATTCCCAGAACACACGAGTCAGCATTTTTCATCCAATGATAGGGGCGTCCTGCCGAAATCTAAAATAGAAGAAACAGGTCTACCAATCTCTGCAAGCAAGGAAGTTAATTAGTTTTTTTTTTTCCCCAGAAGAATGTTTTCATCTTTCATAAAGCATTATGGTCACTAGATAAATGTAATCATTTATAATCAGTAAAGTACATAAGCTAAGGTCTATGATATGCCTCCTTTTTTTTCCCTTTGCTTTATATACAGAAAATTCAATATACGATAATATTAGGTTGGTGCAAAATTAATTGCAGTTTTTGCCATTAAAAGTGGGCCATATTAAAAGTAACGGCAAAATATTAAAAGTAGTGGCAAAATGTTAAAAAGTAATTGTAAAAACCACAATTAATTTTGTACCAATCAAATATGTAATGGTAATTTTAACCTAATTGGTCATATCAAATTTTTTTGTCATTTAGAAACAGTCTTTCTAGCTGCCTAGTTTTATTCAAAAATGCTGTGCCTAATTTATTGCCACTCCCTTCTTCACAATACAGTAATTACATGCAATTTGTAATGAGTTTATCAAAGCAAAGCTCAGCTAGCAACAGGAAATGGGACATTTTTATGTAAGCCTAGCAGTTCAGGTGCCCTAATAGGTAGCAGGAAGAATAAATACTGATAAAGTGAAACTTAGATCTAATTCATTCTTAGCTGAAACTTTCATTAGTAACAATGCCAATCTTACAGTTAGATTTACAAACTAACTGTAAGAAATTGAAATATAACCTCCCATAGTATTCTGAAGGCTCTGTCTCTTTACTACCCCACTGAGACAAATTAATTTGCCCTTTCCCTTAATATTGGTCCTGTAGGCCTGGATGCAAATGCATGCCTTCACACAATCTGTTTACCACAGCTATTTTATCTCAGAATACAGAAATGTCTGCTGCCAGATCAAATGTAAGAGAAGTATATGGTTACTTAACAACATTTTTCACTTTCTAACCCTAGTTCTGTTGCCATGCAGGTATGATTTAGATTGACTTATCAATTAAGTTATGTAACTGCTTGAAATTAACATTATGTGTGTCAATGTTGTGATTACAATCTTCAAACTAGTGGTTTCACAGACTGACAGATGGGATAATTTTAGCAAAGCCTCACCTTCTTATTCTATTGAATATGGTTCCTACTCATTGTCTAGGGTAGAGGTTGACATTACAGTCCACTCTAAAGTAGGAATCCTCTGAGCTCACAAGAACACTAAAAGCAGCATTAGGAAGCCTCCCAAAAGATGACATCTGTTGTGTTGCTTACACAACAACAACAAAAAGAAAACCTTGTGTGTAGAGAAGAGAAGCATCCAAGAAACTATACAGGACAAAGGAAAAGCCTAATAAAAACTGAAGCCCAAAGGAAAGATTCAGGTCAAGAAATAACATGCACCTGACTTCAAATTATACTACAAGCCTACAGTAATCAAAACAGCATGGTACTGGTACCAAAACAGATATATAAACCAATAGAACAAAACAGAGACCTCAGAAATAACACCACACATCTACAACCATCAGATCTTTGACAAACCTGACAGAAACAAGCAATGGGGAGGTGATCTCCTATTCAGTAAATGGTGGTAGAAAAACTGGTTAGCCATATGCAGAAAACTGAAACTGGACCAATTCCTTATAGCTTATGCAAAAATTAACTCAACTTGGATTCAAGACTTTAAAACCCCAAACCATAAAAACCCTAAAAGAAAACCTAGGCAATATCTAGGCATGGGCGAAGACTTCATGATGAAAACACCAAAAGCAATGGCAACAAAAGCCAAAATTGACAAATGGGATCTAAGTAAACTAAAAAGCTTCGGCATAGCAAAAGAAACTATCCTCAGAGTGAACAGGCAACCTACAGAATGGGAGAAAATTTCTGCGATCCATCCATCTGACAAAGATCTAATATCCAGAATCTACAAAGAATGTAAACAAATTTACAAGAAAAAAATAACCCCATCAAAAAGTGGGCGAAGGATCTGAACAGACACTTCTCTAAAGAAGACATTCATGCGGCCAACAAAAATATGAAAAGCAGCTCAACATCACTGGTCATTAGAGAAATGCAAATCAAAACCACAGTGAGATTCCATCTCATGCCAGTCAGAATGGCAATTATTAAAAAGTCAAGAAACAATAGATGCTGGCAACACAATGGAGAAATAGGAATACATTTACACTGTTGATGGGAATTTAAATTAGTTCAGCCATTGTGGAAGACAGTGTGGCAATTCCTCAAGGATTTAGAATCAGAAATACCATTTGATGAATCCCATTATAGGGTATACACTCAAAGGAATATAAATCATTCTACTATAAAGACACATGGACGCGTACATTTATTGAAGTACTATTTCCAATAGCAGTCATAGAGCCAGTACAAATGCCCATCAATGACAGACTAGATAAAGAAAATGTGGTACATATACACCATGGAATACTCTGCAGCCATGAAAAGAATGAGATCATGTCCTTTGCAAGGACATGGATGAAGCTGGAAGCCATCATCTTCAGCAAACTAAGGAACAGAAGACCAAACACCACATGTTCTCACTCATAAGTGGGAGTTGAACATTGAGAACACATGGACACAGGGAGGGGGAACACCACACACCAGGCCTGTTGGTGGGTGGGGGTTGAGGGGAGGAAACTTAGAGGATGGGTCAATAGGTGCAGCAAACAACCATGGCACACGTATACCTATGTAACAAACCTGCACGTTCTGCACATATATCCCAGAATTTAAAGTAAAATTTTTAAAAAATATTAAAAAAAGCACACACTGGGAAGGCTTACATGTCAACCCATGATCACCCATTGGCAATGAATTCTGGGTATTTTGTCAGATATGACACCAGTGCAGAGGAGTTTGGTAGGATTATGAAAAAACAAACCTCCACTGGTTTTGGAGCTGAGAACTATGGAATGATTGGAATAGATTTTCATGTAGATGGCTTTAGCAATTATAAGGTAGTAATAATAATAGTAGCTAACATAGGCCAAGCACAGTGGCTCAGACCTGTAATGCCAACACTTTACATTGAGACAGGAGGATTGCTTGAAGCCAGGAATTCAAGACCAGCCTGGGCAACAAAGCGAGACCTTGTCTTTACATAACATTTTTAAAAAAATTAGTTGGGCATAGCAGTGTGTACTTTTAGACTCGGCTACTAGGAAAGCTGAAGCAGAAAGATAGCTTGAGTCCAGGAGTTCAAGGTTGCAGTGAGCCATGAACACACCACTTCACCCCAGCCTGAGACAGAGTAAGACCCTGTCTCTAAAGATAATATTAATAATAATTAGCATATAATGAGCTCTGTCTCTGTGCTACAACTTATAAATACTTTAGCAAAGAATGGAAACTATTAAATTACACATATAATAAACACATAGCACAAAAGGAACTAGCAAATATAAAACTCATAAGATTCTGTTTGACTTTACAGTGTTCCTGAAATTGAAAGTAGGGACCGTCCCAAACTAGTCCACTGCTCCATGGGAATTGATCCGGTAAAATCATTGACATATCCATAGAAAGGAAAATCCAGAGTAAAAAACTAAGGTAGTAGTTTGGGATGAGACAGCCCTCAAATATCCCTTCCTTTATCCATTAATTGCTTAAAATGCCCACCATATGTTATTCTTCTGAATGTTGGCCTGGAAATCCTCAAAAAAATACTGATCCATTATATGAGTTAAGATAATGTACAAATAGTCCGGGCGCAGTGGCTCACACCTGTAATCCCAGCACTTTGAAAGGCCAAGACAGGCGGATCAGGAAGTCAGGAGTTCAAGACCAGCCTGGCGAAACCCCATGTCTACTAAAAATACAAAAGAAAAATTAGCCAGGTGTGGTGTTGGGCACCTGTAATCCCAGCTACTCGGGAGGCTGAGGCAGGAGAATACTTGAACCTAGGAGGCGGAGGTCGCAGTGAGCCGAGATTGCGCCATTGCACTCCAGCCCAAGCGACAGTGTAAGTAAGACTCCATCTCAGAAAAGAGGAAAAAAAAAAAAATAGATAGTGTACAAAGAAATGATCTGCTAAACAACTTCTGAACACGGGGCCTGGAAAGCATAAAAGACAGCAGATATATTTGGGGAGAGTTGCAGGGTTAAGGACAACTCTCCAGCATGGCTTACTGACCTGGGAAGGAAGTCTGCTTTTCTGCGGGCAAAGCAGACTCCAGAGACTGTGGGGAAAACTTCACCTGATTCATAGCTGAAGAGGCTATAATTCCTTTTGTTAATATCCAGCAATATGTTTTGGTCTTGAACATGTGAGGCTTCACATGTGCATATGTGTGCATATTCATACATGGAAAATGTACGGGGAGAAACAAATGTGGAGGCAGATGCAGATGCCAGATCCCTAGCCCTCATCAAATGGGGCTTCTTCAGCCACACAATCATCATTTCTACTACTGGCTACACGCTTAGGTTTCCTGAGGATTTCTGAATATCCGTGATCATCTGTGGCTGTTCATTTTCCATGACCCATTTAATTGAAAGGTGGTGTGGTTACTGTTTTTCTTTTAGGAAAGCAGAGATTATTGCCCTGAAGTCTCTGGAAATTAGCCACAGCTTGCAAATTTGGAACACCCAAAGCAAGCTTGATGAATTATCCCCAGTGTAATATCCCCAGTGCTTCTGCCAAAAGAAAGGCTTGGCAGTGTGAGAGAATTGATGCGGCTCTATTTTGTGTTGTACCAGCTGCAAAGTAGACTTCGCCCCTTCTACCAAAACACAAAGTAAAATGATCACTTTTGAAAAAATATTTGAGACGAAGGGGGAAAAAATGTGCTTGGGATTGTCAGATGCTGGGCTGGTTGGTGTTAAGCATAATTGTGAAGAAATGAAGGGACTTTGGTTAAGTACCCCAAGTTTCCTCAGTATCTTAGTACTTTGCTACTGCTAGTGCCCCTTTCGGTTATTCATTCATCCATGAGTAACTGTCACACATGACATTCACCTGCCAAAGATGCACCTTAAGCTCAAGATTTAGTTGTTGGTGATGGCATTGTCCCTTTTTGATAGAATACTGAAAGACAACAGCATTGATTAGCAGGTTCTAGGTGGTTAGTTAGTGGTTCTGGGATCCACTTACTCCATCTGCTGGTCAAATATATCCAGTCTAGAAAAGGCTATTTCCCTCGGCTGTAGACAGTGGATGCAGCTCTTAATAAACATCTTCAATGGTAAGTTTCATTCCTGGGTCACTCTGTGATCTTACCAGTGAATTATCTATGGGTACTGATATCACTGGGAACAGGAATTTGAGGCCTGGAAATTTGACACGAAATGTGTGATCATTTCTGAAGTCATCTAACTCAAAGTAGAGACCTATAGGGGGGAGAAAACTTAGTCATCTTTAAATTATGAAGACTTAAAGCTATGGCATAGTACTTAAATTCTGGTCAGTATTGCTCTGCAGCTAATGATGATGTCGCCTCCACAAATCAGACATGGGTGCTTTACAGAGCTGCTTATAGGCAACTTCTGGCCCTGACTTAGCCTTAGCTCTCTTGCCCAACCCCCCTACACACACACACACACACACACACATGCTTTGTTGCCCTAAATTTATGAATGTACACATAGGACTCTTCAACTAAGTCTACATGTGGCTGATGGCAGAAGGCAGCACTGTTGCATACAGAGGAACTCTGAGTTCAAGCTATACTCTGCTCAAGAATTTGAAATTTTTGATGCAGAAAGAGAAAAGAGCAAGCAAGAAAGAAAAGAAAAGAAGAGTCTTCACTTTTTAATGCTCCATCTTGCTTTCTTTGAGGTGCTCCTAATGCCTTCAGAAGGCAGAAGATTTATAGATCTGAAGAGAAACAAAAGGATCCCTCATGCCTTCAAGATACTGCATCTCGGCCAGGCATGGTGGCTCACACCTGTAATCCCAGCAGTTTGGGAGGACCAGGCAGACAGATTGCAAGGTCAGGAGATACAGACCATCCTGGCCAACATGGCGAAGCCCCGTATCTACTAAAAATACAAAAATTAGCTGGGTATGGTGGCACACACCTGTAGTCCCAGCTACATGGAAGGCTGAGGCAGGAGAATCGCTTGAACCCGGGAGGCAGAGGTTGCAGTGAGCCAAGATGGCACCACTGCACTCCAGCCTGTCGACAGAGCGAGACTTGTCTCAGGAAAAAAAAAAAAAAAAAAAAGGATATTGCATCTCTTCTGTTTAGCACTTGGCAATAAGTAACAGATAAGTCGCCAGAATGAGGAACTATGACTTAGAAGTCTTCCCTTAGATTAACTAGGATTTATGTCTCTTTTTCTGTCTCTCTCTCTCTGGGCCATATTAAAATCCTTTTCCTCCTCTTCCTGTCTTCATTGCTTATTTAAATTACATAAAATCTTTACGGATTTTTAAAACCAATACAAATACAGTGCATTGGAGAATATATTATGAACAATTGAAAATGTTTTATTTATGCTATAAATATATTTTGTTCATCAGATTTGGATTAGGTATAGAATTATGATATTACATGGGCATTAACTAGTGATCCTGTTCCATATTTTATTCATGCATCATCTTTTAAGTTTTTAGTGTGTTACACATCACTTCACTGTTCACGTCTTCAGAAAAATTATTTTGCTTTATTTCTAAGACTAACACTCCTCCACTTGTACCCAGATTCTGTATCACTCCCATGAAATAAAAGAGGACCCTAGAACCTGGGTTTTTCACCTGCCTCTTTGCTGAATCCAGCCTCTTAAGGATGACTGATTTTGTCCAAGTCTAGATTTCCAGAAGTTCTTTTTTGACCCTGATAGTCCAAACCATTTGAAATACCTTCAGGATCTATTCATTTCACTTCCATAACTTTAGAGGGTCTGCTGCTCAGCTTTTCTCATTGCCCCTGAGGGATTCTTTTCTGGCTTGTGTTTCTCTTCCCACCACCTAAACATGAAAATCTTCCAAGATGCCTTTTTCAACCACTTAGTATGCCTCCAAGTATCTTTCCTTTGCTAAATTTACACATAATGACTATCGCTTCAGCATTGATGACTTTCCCATCTATACCTTTAGCTCTAATCATTTTTGTAAACTTCAGGTCTACATTTTTAGCTGTCTATTGGAAAAGCCCAACATTTTGAAGTCCTACTGGCTTCTCAAAAAGACAAATAAAATGTCAAAAACTGAATTTAAAAGCTCCACTATCATTAGAAAACTTTATAGGAAGAACTAGTGTAGTTATGTTAAAGGTGCCAACCTACATGAGTTTCGGATCTCATGAGTATGCACAGTAAAATAATTAAAAGGAAGAGATGAGCAAGGTTGTTGTGGGATGACTGGAGAGATGCCCACTAGCTCCATGCCCCACAGTGGGTCCTCAGCCAATGGCAGCCATTCATTTTATCACTGAAGTTGACATAGCAATTATTTCTAGACTGGAAAGACAAAGACCTACTTCAGAATGGCCTGGCTTTTCCAAAAGTGATATACCACTAGAAAATGAGGGTCTTGATAAAATCTAGCAAGGACTATGTCCTGTGTAAGTTATCCCTCATCTTCTTTTATAATTGCATGTAGCCGTATGATGTTAATGATACCTTATATACATAACCATTCTGTATTCTGTACATGACAAGAAGGTAAAGGCCAACAGGCCTTCCAAGAAGTAAACTGAGTGGGAGTGAGAGCAAAGAGAGAGCTGATGAGAAGCAATTCAGAAGAGTGGGGAATCTAAAGGTCAAAAACCATTTCCCAGTGTGAGTGCAGAAATGACAATAAGTGCTTGGATTACTCAGCATTCATTAGATAATACTGAATTTCTGGTGAAACAGGAAATTCATTTGCATTTCAGATTTACCCCTTCTCCACCTTTCATTTTACAGCAAGAGCCCTTTTAAGATGACTTAATGGGCCTTTTTCCCCCCTTAAAATTCCAAAGAAAGCATATATACTACATTCAGTAGTGACTAACACTTTCTTAATTATCCCTTCAATTTCTTGAAATCAAATGTGATTTGGTTGGGTCCTGTTTAAAAGTCATGCTAGTCTATTCAAAAGACAAGCACTGGAGATCTCCTTGAAACCTTTAGAAACTGAAGTCAGTACTTGTAGAAGATTAAGACCTTGAGCCCAAATGCAAAGAGCTATGAGTTCAGTAAAAATCCAGCCTGCAGGTATCTTCTTCCTGCGTGTTAATAAAGCTCTTGTTTTAGGAACTCATCTCCAGCTCTTCATACCCTTCTCCTATAGCATAAATTCCCAAGAGCATTAGTTATCAGGCCCTCTTGGTACATGATATTTAAATAGGTACTGTACATGTTTTCCTTACTGGAGCCATAGCTGATTGGTAATTCATAATTTAAACCCTCCCCAAAGATAGATAGATGTTTAAAAGGCACTGTCTAGGCCTCAGTTTACTAAAGCAGAATTAGATTAGATCAGAACTAGCAAATATACATTCTCTCACCTGCCAACTCATCTGCCAACTCAGATCAATCAATAGAGGCTGCCTGGAGATTTGAGAGCTGTGGATACAGAGAACATATTAAGTAGTAGGCACTTGATGATGTCATAAGTCAATCTATATTTCCCTAGTCCATTTCCTCTGCCGCTGTCTTAGCTATTTCAGTCAAGCCTTCTTCTCCCCATTCAGATGTCCAGTGCCTCCCCTCCTCTGTCTTACTGTCAGCTGATGATCTTGCTTTGCTTCCTGTCTCCCTGAGAAAATAGAAGCAATCAGAAGAGATTTTCCACAGACTCCCATGACCACATCTACCCATGGGCCAGCATCTATCACTCTACCACTCCGCCTTCCTAAGTATTGCTATCCTGTTCTGAGGCACCATCATCCTTTGCCTGGAACCACAGTAGCCTCCCTGGTAGCACCCTTATCTCTACAATCTATTCTCCACAGAGTAGCTAGAGTGATCCTGTGAAGCATAAGTCAAATTATATCCCTTCTCTGCTCAAAATCCTCCAGTGGCTCCCTATTTCGCTCAGAAGTCCTTTCAAGAGTCTGCATGGCCCACGTGATCTGGCCCCACCAACCATTTCCCCTCACTCTACTCTTACCTCTCACCTTTCCTCCAGGGTCATTTTTCTCCAGCCATAGAAATGTCCTTAAACCTTACACAGGTGAGGTGCACCTGTCTTAGCACATATGTGTACTGTCTGGATGGTCTTCGCCCCTGCCTCCCCTTCAAATAATCCAGATGGCTAACTTGCCCATTTCCTTGCAGTCTTTTCTCAAATGTCACATTCTCAGAAAGGCCTACCTTGATGATCCTATTTCAGATTTCAACTGCCATCTCTCACCTCATTACTCCTCATCTCCCTAGCTCTCCTTTACTCTTTCCACAGCATATCTAGCATACTAAATACTTTAATTATTTATTATATATTGTATGCACTTGTCTCATCTCAAGGACAGGACAAGGATTTTTTTTTTTGTCTTTTGTTTCACTGATCTATAGCCAGTTCTCAGAACAGTGTCTGGCATATAATTGGTATTTGTAAATAATTACTGAATTTGTAAATAATTACTAAATGAATGATGTCTGACATTTGGACTAAACCATCTCAAAGGCCTCCAAATTTGACATTCTTTGATTCTATTCCCTTGAAAAGTAAGCATTTATTTTTGCTCAGTGTTCTGAATTCTTTAAAGTGCATTAAAGCCTAAATGGATACATGAGAGGAGAAAGAAAAAAAGGACACTAATTGCCCTCTGGTTTCTCATTTCAACTCTTATTTGCTTTGCGTTGTGGTAAGAAGAGGAGACTGCTGAGAGCCCCAAGGATTCCTCTGGTGCCCAAATTTGTCGACTCTTTCCTGTTTATAGGATCATAGAGCAGAGGTGATTGATGTGCCAAAGAGAAAACCATTACCCTCTACATAATTTTACCTCAAAGTATTGTAACTAAAATCTCTGGACGATGCCTAGAAAAAAAGGAGTTCCTGTTGGATTCTCAGACAAGCTGCCCTCCCTCTGACACACACGGCCCAGAATCTCTCTCCATTCCCTCCCCTTCCTGCCCAGTGACACCTGAAAGACTAATATTCAGGGAGTATTCATTTGACTTCAGATCGGCTCTCCAGTGATTTACAAGTACCTAGCGATTCCTAAGAGAAATTCAAGTAGTTATCTGTCATGTGTATATCTGAGATTTTAGATCTGGTTTTGCAAAAAGGATTTGATGAGGAGAGGAGGTAGGCCTTTGGAACCTTGACTATGGAAAGAGAGCTGGAACTAGAAAGCAAGACGCCCAGAGAGGAACTTGAGGATTTTTCTTCAGTGCTCACTGGACTGAGGCATAATTTGAGTTCTTTCTACAAGCTGGACACTACTAACACCCTTTATTGTTCCTGCACCTAACTTCTTCCTTCGTGTTCTCATCTCATTCCTTGGCTGTAGGTGTCAGAGGTGAATACACGTGTATGTAACAGTTATCTTTGATAGCTTGGATTACAAGGAGAGAGGAAGCTCTTGCAGTGCTGTGGCTGTGAAGGAGGTCTGGTTCATGGGCCCTAAGGTTACTTCAATCTGCCCGACTTCCCAGAGCTGTAGCATACTTTGAAAGGAGCCCTAGCACATATTTTGGTGCCTTATTTTAGAAAACACTCTAAGTAAAACAGGTTCCAAACTGGTGGGAGCCCCAAAGGGTAACACTAGAAATACTAAAAAAAGGGAAAGGGTAGTTGTTTCACCAGCTTAACACAGGCACTACACCCTATTAAACCAAACATTCCAGAAGACATGAGTCCCATTATATGACTTAGAAACTTGGAGCCAGAATTTATAATATGGGGACATTATGCCCATATATTTTGAACAATCATTTTATATTATTTTCATCTTCTTAATGTGGATTTCATATAAAAATATATATTGTGTAGCATTTAAAGTCATTTCGAGTAGTTATATTGAAAACCCAAGATTAAAAAACATTTAGTTCGTGTCCTTTGTAGGGACATGGATGAAACTGGAAAACATCATTCTCAGTAAACTATCGCAAGGACAAAAAACCAAACACCGCATGTTCTCACTCATAGGTGGGAATTGAACAATGAGAACTCATGGACACAGGAAGGGGAACATCATGCTCCGGGGACTGTTGTGGGGTGGGGGGAGGGGGGAGGGACAGCATTAGGAGATACACCTAATGCTAAATGACGAGTTAATGGGTGCAGGAAATCAACATGGCACATGGATACATATGTAACAAACCTGCACATTGTGCACATGTACCCTAAAACCCTAAAGTATAATTAAAAAAAAAAAGAAAAAAAAAAAACAAAAAAACATTTTGTTATACCTTGGATCACTTTTTTTTATGAAACTGTAATCATGACTTCTGTAGAACTTATTCAAGAAATAGAACCCAACATTTGTATAGGAAAAATGAGAAAGTTATAGATAAGACCATCCAATTTCTTGCCATTCAGAGAGCCAGCATCTTTGTCATTCTCCCTAAGGGCATTGTTCATGTAAAAGGATAAAATCACACAGCTTCAGGGATAATGGGAAGGTGTCTGGCCAGCTGAAAATTGCTCCCAGTGGATGGAACATATCACGTGGAAAAAAAGGCCCTAGGAAATAAAGTAGATGTAGGAGTCACATCATCTTTAATTGAACCTAAGGCAGCATTGATTGTATACACCATTATTTTATGTATCACTAACCAAGAAAAAAAATGCCCATAAGTAACTATGACACGATGCTTTCTTATCACATACAAATTTTATTTTAAACCTACAGAGATGTTTTTGGTCTTAATTAAATAGATTTTTATCTTATCATTCTTTTTCATACATCATAAGGAAAATACTTTGAAGCAAATTAGTTAAGACTTCTTCCTTTCAGAATCCAGCTCTTCTGTATTACTTTGCAATTCAGAACCATTAATGCCTGTTTTTTCCACATGAATTCACATTTTGTGCCATTATGATCCTTTACAGTGTGGCACCTCTTAAAATAATCTAAGAAAAAATGAAAACATTGGCACTGAGCTCCTAAGAAGATATTGCAATTATAAAACTTGTTTTTGAGTCCTGGTTCAGAAACATATCTGAGTCTTCACTTCCTTCAAACCCCCTCAACCATGTAGATCGTAGGGGTGAAAATAGTATACCAATTTTATCTCTGACATTTT
Organism: Symphalangus syndactylus; assembly: GCF_028878055.3. Classification (NCBI taxonomy): domain Eukaryota; kingdom Metazoa; phylum Chordata; class Mammalia; order Primates; family Hylobatidae; genus Symphalangus; species Symphalangus syndactylus. Next base: position 100,802,969 of record NC_072436.2, read on the forward strand.
GTTCCCAGGCCTAGAACTCATTCTGCTGGTTCTGATTCTTGTGTTTTAAGATAAGCAAAGGAAGTGTTTGGATCATTTGATGGGTCTTGTTTTTAATTTTTATTAAAACCCTCAGGCCTTCCCTGAATTTCTGCAGCCTAGATATGTTGTTATGATAAACTACAGTATACAATTCCTAAAATTAAAAAGAAGGAAGAATCCTTAAGGTTATCCTTCATTTTGGCTGCCTGAAAACTTTCATTTAATAACCACTGAAATCAAGAAATGAGTAAGGAGTGAATAATGCAGTCACTCTTTGAGTTAATAGGATTTTGTGACAATAGCTTGATCAAATAATTACATTCAGAACAGATTAAAATAAATGTTCCAAGATGATGAAGTGACATCTTTTGATTCTAGAAGTTGAGGAAAGTACCCTGATTTTAAGACTAAAATTCAATAATTGTCCACAGTTCTGATATTTGTCATGGCACAGGCTTATTCACACTAGCACTCCAGAAATTAGGTAAGGACACAACCTAATTGGTTCTTCATAGCTTCTATCCATTTGTTGATTCAATTATAATTGTGAAGTAGAACTTTAGTGTTTATTCACCCTAAGTTTGTTGAATTCTCTGAAAACAACCTAGTTTTCTGTAACTTTATTTTTTCCAATCAAATCTTTTCATTAAATATATTTTCATGCCTCAATGAGAATTTTTGTGTCACCAAATCATACAAGGACAAATAATTCCTTTGTAAGATCATGTTTCCCTTTCTAGGTAGGAAAACATGATCACTGCACCCATGGGCCAGTTATACACAGCTCAACTGAAACAGAAAGAATGTTGCCTAAATTTAGGAAAAGACTTTTTCTTTTCTTTTTTTTTTTTTTTCAAGTTATTTTTTCAACTCTTAAGTTCAGATGTACAAGTGCAGGTTTGTTACATAGGTAAACTTGTGTCATGGAGATTTGTTGTACAGATTATCTCATCACCCAGGTATTAAGCCTAGTACCCATTAGTTATTTTTCCTCATCCTCTCTCTCCTCCCACCTTCCACCATTTGAAAGGCCCCAGTGTGTGTTGTTCCCCTCTCTGTGTCCATGTGTTCTCATCAATTAGCTCCCTCTTATAAGTGAGAACCTGCGGTGTTTGGTTTTCTGTTCCTTTGTTAGTCTGCTACCGATAATGGCCTCCAGCGCCATCCACGTCCCTGCAAAGTCAGTGATAGACTGGATAAAGAAAATGTGGTATGTATACACCATGGAATACTATTCAGTCATAAAAAAGAACGAGAGAAGGCTTTTTCAAACTCAATCTGTCACATCATACCTTAAGTTCCTTGAAGCATTCCACAGCTGTAATCATTTATTTCAAAATGGGTCAATAGGCTAGAGAGAGGGCCTTATTTTCCCCTAGCACTTTTTAGACTTATAAATGATGTTTTTATTTATTTTTAAACTGATAAAAACGATATGTTTATGATGTACAACATGTTTTCAAGTAGGTATACCTTATGGAAAGGCTAAATTGAGCTATTCATTACCTCACATACTTATGCATGTTGTATTTTTAACTAGAGAGAGTTTTTCTTAAGAGGAAATAAGCTGGCCACTGTGCTTTCATCTTCAGGTTAATTCACAATTTAAAATGACTATATGCCCAGCTGATATGCATGTATGAAAAGTGAAGCACTGAACTTCTGAAATAGATTATGAGTGTGAACAATGGAAAGATGGAATGGCACATCTCACCACTCAATCCCGTACCATTCAATATGGTAGCCACTAGTCATACGTAGCTATTAAATCATTGACATGTGGCTAACCACATTAAGAAGTGCAGTAACCATAAATACCAGATTTCAAAGATTTAGTATGAAAAAAATATATAAAATATCTTAAAATTTATATTAATTATATGTTAAGATTATGATATGTTGGATATATTGAGTAAATAAAAGTTATTATTAAATTTTCACCTTTATCTTTTTGCATATGTATGTGACTTGCATTGTATTTATTAAATTTTCACCTTTATCTTTTTCATATGTATGTGACTTGCATTGTATTTCTGTTGGACTAACCTGTCTGGCCTATTCAAAGTAAGTCAAGTTTCTCTAGTCTGCTCTGAAACAAGACAATATTAGCTCCATCAAAGGGATAGAGTCATTGGAATCGGGCTAATCCATGTTCTCTTACTGGTTGGGCTTTGTAAATTTGCTAATGGAGCGCTGGCTAAGAACAAGGTCCATATGGTTGTTTTTCTTTCAGCTAAGGGCAAAAATGTGTAGTCATTTCTGCTGCAGATTGCAGTACATAGTTGTCATTGTGGTTTCTCTCAACTGGGGTGGAAACATAATCTGAAAACCTGCAGTTGATTTTCTTAAAGGATCATAAGAAAAAATGCTACAATTAAAATGCTCTTAATGGGCTTATAGGAATTTTCTCTGACCTTTGAATTTTTTATAAACATACACCTAGAGTAATCTCACAATTCTTATAAAGTAAGTAGCAGTCTAAAGCAATCTTAAAAGACAGAACAATGTATCCCAAATTTAAGATGTTTTCTGAACAGACATTTAAGCATACCTCCTGAAGAGTAACTGCAACAAATGGCTTTTAAAAGCATGTGTGCATTTTTCAAATGTCATCTAAAGAACACACGGATCTTTCTACATGGTTTTTCTTCCTCCCTTAAATGTGGTTTGTAAAATTGCTTTCAACCCTCACCAGCTGGGCACAGTGGCTCACACCTATAATCACAGCACTTTGGGAGGCCAAGGCGAGAGGATCACTTGAGCCCAAGAGTTTGAGACCAGCTTGAGAAACATAGTGAAACCTCATCTCCACAAAAAAAAAAAAAAAAAAAAAATTAATTAAAAAATTAGCTAGGTGTGGTAGTTCATGCCCGTGGTCCCAGCTACTCCAGAGGATGAGGTGAGAGGATCATTTGAGCCCAGAAGGTTGAGGCTGCAGTGAGCCATGGTCATGCCACTGCACTCTAGCATGGGTGACAAAACAAGACCCTGTGTCAAAATAAAATAACCCTCACCATATTAGAATGCAGGCATTTGATTAAAGTAATCCCCCCAACCTTTAGCAGCACCTTAACAGTTAATCTTTTGTAAATTATTGTATTGGTTTCCTCCATATGTCAGAATTATATATTTTTGGCTAAGACTCCTCTAAGCTATTCTTGCATTTCTCTTGGGCAGCTAATGGAAGTGTTAGCAGTAGGCATATTACAGAATGGCATTTTTTCAGACCAATGATTTGGGAGTAGTTTATGGATGTAAAACATTTTCTGTTTAGGTTTTGCTGGCAATCAAATCCAGTAAATGGAAAGCACCAATATTAGCACAATGTTATTGGGGAACAGAATGCCTGATTTCTAAATATACCACAATAAAGTTCTTTAGCTGTTTGCTCCAATCTTCTATGCTCTTTAATTTGTTTGTCTCTGGATATACTTTGAGTCACTACCCATTAGCTGGTGAAAGCTGTGTCTCCAGGATTATTACCTCCAGAATCAGGAATGCAGAGTTTCTAGTAAGTGACATTTGGAAGGAATTGCAAGTCAACATGCTTAAGGAGGCTTGAGCAAAGCAGCACTAGCATTAGCCAGTTGGTGAGAATAGGGAAAGTCTGTCAAAAGTTTCATCCCTTTGTTTTATCGACTGTGAGCAATTGGCTTAAAAACAACAATCCCATGTTGTTGTCTGAGTGGGCTCCAGGCCTAGCATGGCTGTAGAGTCACTGAGTTCCTCAACGTTGTCTGTCATTTCTTGTGGCTTATCACAGGGACACTTTTTAAAGCATGCCTCAAGTTGCTTATGTAGGTGCCATTCTATTTGGCATTAGTTTCCCCTGGAAAAGCCAGCAATATATTCTACCTGGGCCTAGAGAAAATTTCTTAGCTATGAACACATGCTTGCAGGTCAGAGAGTAATTGCAATTCATGAACAGTGACTTTTAAATTAAATGACTTATTGGCTCTTTAGAGCTGTAACTTCATTGACACCAGGAAGTAGGTCTCTCCCTGTTTGTGTGGGTATCCAGAGTTTAGCTCTTGTGTACTTTTAAACTTTGCTAATGTTATGCTGTCACATCACCCTTGGTGATTTCTGCATATGCCTTTTAAGAGCAGGAGAAATGCTATTAGCTTAGAAAAAAAGGATAAAATATATGGCCACCATTATATATTTTGATTCAGTAAATATTTCTTGATTGTTTCCCCTTCTATTCAGAAATGCAAAGTTGAAGCAGACAGGGATTTTGTTCTGAAGATGTTTATAGTTCATTATTAACAATCAGGTAGAAACATAATCACCACACAAGTCAGGAAGTGATATATGCCATGTGAATTTACAGAAAAAAATCTGATGGTAAATTCAGAAAAGAGGTAATTCTGAGTGATAAATCACAGATAGCTCTGTGAAGGGGTGGCCTAACAGCTATATCTAAAAGGATTGAGCGAGATTTGGACTTGCAAGGACGTGGAAGTAGGACATTTGAGGTGGAGAGGATAGCACAAAAAATTGTTCATAGATCCCAATGAGAATTTTCAACATTTTGACCTACTCTTCTTACTGTATCAAGCTGTTAACACTGGATTAATTTTCATTCCTTGCACTTTGCTCCATGGTGTTGATCTAATCTTTGGAAACACATCCTCTAAGGATAGTATAGCAAAAAAGGTCTAGGGTGCACACACCTGCATGTGTACACACACCAGCATGCATGCATATACACATGCTCTTATATATCAAATGTTCAAATGTTCAGTGTTGAAATCCTCCATGTGCTGCAGAGAGGCACATAGATATGTACGTTGTTAAGCCAGCTAGAGAATGCTCTGAGAAAATCTTAACTCGTCCAATAGTTTGTGTTATGACCTCCTCACCCGCTTATCATTGCTGCTTTCCCATTGACTTTATTTCCTCTGTGGCCTTGATGTTAAGTTTGGGGACCAAGAACTCGTGCAAATGCTAACAAGAAGTCTTCTTCAGGGGACTCTACTGGTAAGCTGTTTCTATGACCATACAGCCTTCCATGTTTCCAGTTTTATGACTCTCTGCCATGGTTTACTTGACTCATTTCAGCATAAGTTCTTCAAGCCAGAATAGTCAAGAACCCTTCTGTGTGTACTTACAAAGGCGAAGCTTAGTAAAATACCATGTAGTCATTCAGGGAAAGTGGAAACATACTATACCTTCAATCTAGACCAGTGTTTCTTAACTGGAGATAATTTTGCTGTGGTTGATCATCAAGATCGAGCCTAATTCTCATTTCTCCCCAAAATAAACATTAGCATTAAAATCTCTGGTTTGGAGTAATAGACAATCTAAAATTTACCACAAAAATAATATATTTGTAAACTGAGTTTTGTTTTGCTTTTAGAGCCAAATAGTGTTGAATGAGTAGAAAAATATTGATTAGACCCCAACCAGTCATACCTTTGACAAGTCATAAGAAATTGAAAACATAAGAAATTGAAAAACAGAAAATCATAAAACTTCTTAGATTAAGTAGCATGAGGAGAAAATGGTGGCATTTATGGATAACTTTTTTCTTTTCTTTTTTTTTTTTTGAGGGAGTGGGGGTCTCTCCATTCAAGATTTGAATGATATTCCTGAGTATTTTGGCATTATAATTCTCACCCTTACTTTGAGTCTTTTTTACTTTGCTTAAAGGCAAAAAGAGAAGAGAATAAAAGGAGAGAAGAGAGTGTTGTGTGGAAATAAATGTTAGCATTCTTCGTAATATTAAACATATTAACTTGTTTTATAATCTCACTCATACTCACCAGTTTTATCATATATAAATATTTAAGTGGGTTGTTTTTTACAATATAAACTGACTATATAAAAATGAATATTGTGAGTAATAAGAAGCATGAAGTCAATTAAGGACAAAGTCTCTAAAGCTAAAAGAAAAAAATTCCTTCTTCTGGCTCATGGCAATAGTTTAAGAGTTATGGTGACTTGGTCAGCAAGGAATGTCTTCATTTGGCATTTTACTATTAGAATCCCCTGAAGATGACTTCTTGTTGGCATTTTCAGGAGTTTTCAGTTCCCAAACTCACCATCAAGGCCACAGAGGTGATATAGTAAGCGGGAATGCAGCAATGATGAGGGGGCTGAGAGGGACTAAGCTTCCAAAATTATGGTTTACATGTGCTGAGCCCATATGGATTCTGGCCCTTGATTTGGAATTTTTACCTTCCAAGTTCCAGATGTTACATGGGAAAAATAGCACACATAAAACTCTTAAGCATTGGAATCATAAATTAATTTAAGGTCACCATGACCTGAGAGGAAAGGACAAAGAAAATAAGCAACAAAAAAGCTCTAGCCAATGAAATCTCTAGCTCTCATCCTACCTGAAGAACAACTACCTGCAATTTCTTCCAAGTATCAGAAATTACTAAAAAAGGTTTTTTAAAATATATATATATATATATATATATATATATATATATATATCAATGACTTGAAATCCTCTATGTGCTGCAGAGACACATAGATACGTAGGTTGTAAGCCAGCTAGTGAATGCCTTGAGAAAATCTTAACTCTTCCTATAGTTTGTGCTTGGCAAGTCCTCTGGAAAGATCTAACTCACCCTCCTCATAACAGTATACAAAGGAGCATTAGTGTGATCTCTTGAAGAGTAATATAAGCTGACTTTGTTATGAAAACAATGTAATTTTAACATTGGAATAACATCTGGTCTGTGTCACATCTCTATCAGGATGAATGAATGGGGGGAAGGGAGTCTTGCCTTTGCCAAATATGGCCACTGATGAGTAATCTTTCTTTCCTAGTTCCCCTGTTAAAACTAAAACTAAGAACAAGAGCCTAATGTAAGTCCTGTCAGTTTTGAAGTGATCAATTATCATGTAGAATCAGCAGCATGTCAAAATGCAAACTCTGTGGCTGAGTTTTTGTAATTGTGTTTTTCTAAATGAGGAGAGGAATTTTGAGGACATAGATTCCTGGCAAATAGTATAGCAGAATTTGTTCTGCTTGCTTCCGAATCTTAATACCTATAGTCCTAGACATACAAAGAGGGATCTTCGCCACAAACACTTTTGTGTAATTTTTAAAGCCTTCCTTTGTGATCTAGTATTGTTTTGGAGTAGTATCTGTCCTCTAGAAAATAAATCCTATTGGTTGCCAGAGTTTTGGTCACCTGCAGTACAGTACAGACAAACAATATTTATGGTCCTTACGGAGGTCTATTCTCTGTAGTATGATTATGATGGAATAAGAGTATCATGTGTTGGTCTAGAGGAGTGCCACTTCAGGAAGACCACACCTGCCAAGCTTCATCCATTGCAAGCCAGTGATCCAACATTGATTCATTCAAGGCTACCAAGGTGAGCAATGTCCATTTCCACCACTACGATAGATCTGAGTAATGCAAATTTTATTATTTAATTCCTCTGTCTACTAGGATTCCAAGTAGGCCCCATCACATACTCTAAATTCCACAACTAAAAACATAGACATCTTTTTAGCTTCACTTTGAAGTGGGATCAGATTAATTTTTGGAGTCTTGAACCTGAACAATTTTCTATTATATCAGCTGGCATTTTCTGTATTTATTAATTGTATTACCATAGGATTTTAAAATACAATGCCTTCCGTCAAGAAACTTACAATAGAACATTCATGCTATGGTCCCTAGAGCAAATCCTAGTTCAACTTTTTCTTTTTTTTCCTTAAATTAGCTTTCCATTAAGCTGCAAAATCTCTCTGAAAGCTCAAAGAATTGATCACCAAGCCAACCCTTCAACCCTGTGTCAGCACGGAAAGGGTCTGACAATTGAGTTAATGTGAAATTTGTCATAGTAATGAAGAGTGGGAAACCACATTTTGGAGTCACTCTCCAGAGTAGTTAGTTCCTTAAAGAGGGAACCTACCCAGTATCATGCCAGTGTTCTCATGAGCATGCTCAAACCATGCATTCCATACAACTGGAGATAATCAAATATCAAGGTCTCTGACTTTGGGTTTTAGTCTCCTTGTTATCTGTATTATTGTGGAATTCATTTCTCACTGCAGGTTTCATTCCGTATTTATACGCTGGAACAGTTTTACCAACTGCAGTCTTTTTTTAAAAAGAAATCAATAAATATTTTTCTTATAGCAACTGAAATTAAATACCTGAAATATTTTATAGAAGCAATATGAATTAATTAAATATGTCACCAAGTGTTTTGGGCATCTCAGAGAGCACACTAAATAAATATATAATGGTGATACTTATATATCATCTTTCTAGGCTTGGGAAATGCAAACAAGAACTCTGGTTCGTAGCATTCCATGTAAGAATGTCCAGTCAATTAGGCCAGTGTGTATGTGATTTCAAACACAATTGTTTTGAGGTTTTTTGCTACCATTATCTTCCAAAACACTAATCCCTCCTTTACTTCTAATCCCTATATTTTACCCATGTTCACATGTTCCCTTCCTATATCTTTCATTTAATCTAACACACATTCATTTTAGAAAAATAAGATTTTCAATTGACCAGAGTTGGCAAGTCCTTCTAGAAGTTTTGGAGCCACCCGGAATCTTATGTTCCTCTGCTGTTCCTCATCTGGTCCATTCTGAAATGCACTCCTGTCCTTCTGATCTATATTCACTTTGGCGCTATAGGGAGCTGCCGGAACTGAAGATGTGGGGTGGAGGCACTGCTTTCTTTCCACAAAAGCTATTCCCAAGGAGCATTTTTGGACAGTCATTCTTCCCTGGAGCTTTGTCAATAGATCCTATCTTGAACCTCACAGATACTACCACTCTCTTGGTTCCACAGAAAGTGGAGAAAAGGTATAGCAAGATGGGGAAAATTTCAACAGGAAAATGTCTTGGAGACAAGCAATTTCACTTGGAATAACCAGTCAGTTTCCTCTCATTCTAAGAATACTGAATTTCCTTAAGAGTCCTTATAAGAGTTTGGAAAATGGAAGCAGACCTACCAGAGAGTGAGGATGCAAGCCAGAAGAGGGTATGAAAGCGAGATCTTTGGCTAAAGAGGGAAAGCACCTTATTTTATCGTAACTGTCTGCTTAATTAAATGAACTTCCTAGGCTGTTTTATTCATACAAGTCAGTGTGTATGTTAGGGACTAATTAATTGCTCAGAAATTGGCAAATACTTCCTAAGGAACATTTCCTTTATGATGTGTTTGGCATTTGTGGTTTGCTAGTTCCATTTCCAGCCATAGACACTGCACCATAAAATTATAGCTCCATCCCGAGGCACCAGCTGTCACTTCTGCCACTGATCTCTGAGCTCAGGGAAAATAGCAGTTACATGCATGTGTAGAAAGTAGATCCCTCAGTAAATGCTAAATTTATCAGGAGGGATATCACTATTGAAATGCACTCAAAATAATTTCATCTGGCCCCCAAATGGGAACTGGGGCAAATGGCTTGGCATGGAATAGCATCAGACAAACCTGGTCCAGTTCTACAGTAATAAGTGACAGGCTTCATTTGATTTGCAGCCACTGATGTGTGCGATATGAACAGGGGCATTTCCATGACATCTTCTAATGGAAAATTATACAGGTTACAGAACAAATCGATCTACCATAAAGAACACCCCCTCTGCAGAATATGTTATAGACTTAGTAATTCTGTGAGATAATAAATGGACTTTTACCACTAATCAATGCGCTGAGAGCAGACTTGATAGAAAATTTATCTCTTAAAATACAGTGTGAAGAATCCACAAGAGCCACAAAGAACTACCTTTTGCTTTCATCCCCTGAATATGACACCTGATCAATCTAAGAAAGCGTCATGGAAAAGTGTAAATTTCATGAGCGGTTTAAATGTGGGGAGTGAGACAGATAACGAAAGAAAAGGGCTATTTTTTTAAGGCCCTTAATGATATTTGCTGCTAAGTCTCTTAACCTGGGAGTGGGAGCAAGTCTAGTAGAATATTTCCCTAACACCAATTGATGGATCATTGCATTCGATGTATTAGGAGAGCTTTTCAGCACTATAGATTCCCCCTGCTCACCTTTCATCTACACAGGCAGAGGCTCTGATTCGATGGTAAGGACAAGGAATCTTTGTTTCTAAAGCTTCACAGGAAATTCAAGTGGCCAGCTGGATCTCAGGACCCACTGGTCTAATATTATGTTCCTTCCATAAAACTGAGGACCTCACAAGGTCAGAGGCTCATTTCTCAAGGTGAAATGAGCCTTGTATTTACTGAGAATTCACTTCTTAAGTTTTAATGCATGCTTGAGGTTTCTCAGGACACCTTCTCTGGAAAGTCACCACTCACTACAACTGCCCCCACCATAAGTCATTTCATTCACCTCCTCTTTTGTATTAAAACTCTTTGAGCGTACCACCACCAACATTACAACTTGAACATTTTTCCTTGTCCCCCCTCAAATCACAACACAAGTCAGCTATTTGGAGACTATTTCTAATAGTCTCCTCCCAGCCCAAACTGTGACCTTTTCCCCCGCCCCATAAAGTTGTTAGTCTCCTGATTTTTAAATATTAGCACTTCCTCCTTCAAGTTGAAAGACATCCTACCCTAAGCTTCAAGGACCCTAACATTTCTCAGCCTTCCTGTAACCCGTCTCCGTCTCCCTTTCTCCCCACCTCCCTTTACTGTTTTACACTCTTACCAGTGATATTATTACAGTATTGGATTTTGCATTTCTTTGATTTTTCTTTTAAGGTCACTCCTTTGGAAAAAAGTCTATTAGCTCACATCGATGCCTTCAATTACCACTTCAGAATGCATGACAAATATATAGAGAGTCTTGCCATCCAGATACTTCATCTTCACTCCAGAGCTGTTATGTACAAATATGCTACTAATACACATTCTATAAGACATTTCCCATCATGACTTGGATTAAATACATCAAGATAAGAATTTATTATCTTCTCCCCACAAGATTCCTTAACCTCCCATATTATTATCTTTCTCCCGTGTTCAGACCCTTGCAAACACTATTTACTTAAATAATTAATAGAAGTTATAGATAATCATAAAGAAAGATATAGTCATACAGAAGAGATTTGAGAGGAAGCAGGTAGAAAGTTTCAATTTTTCTCCAAATTCTTTCTCAGCTTCATTCCTTTCCTCCAGTTCTCCACAAGTCTGGACTGATCCCAACCAATTTTCTCAGCCCCACTCCACCGTGACCTTAAGCAGGAGGAACTTCACAAGCCCAAGCCTAGCTCTCCTCTGAGCCTCGGCATCCCAATAAGCTTGTTGATCATCGGTCTCTGAACTATTCTCCAGTTCCAAAAGTCCAGTCTTTCATTTACCAGATACTTTACTATCAAATTTCTGCATATCACACGTGTTCTTCCAGACACTCAGAAACAAAAGCAGTAAACTACTAGATTCCTGAAATCTGCCTGAAAGTCGTATTTGATTTTCTAACTGGTTTCTGCTTCCCTGTGTTGATTTCAAGACTTCAGTTCATCCTAAACGAAGGCACATTCTTCTTGTGATCAGTCCCTTTGGAGAACAGATAATGACAGAACTCTGCTACACGATGCTATGAGCAGCCGTCTGTCTTGTTTTATCCTCCATTCTATATCACTCAGTTGCATGCTTTCTTGCCCATCTCACCCAGTGGTTTACCTGGCTTCTATATAATCTAGATTTCCATATTTTCTGGGTTCTGTGTTTTGTTTCTTCGGAATGGACCTTCCATCTTTGGTGGCTTTGTATAGACTCCCTGATATCCTACTCCCTGCACTACTCCAGCGGGCAGGTTGAGTTCCAGTCTTGGCCTCTTCCAGTCTGTCTCATCCCATTTTGCGGTCCTAGGATATGACATAACTGCTGCTACCAAACCCTTGCTATCACCTTTGCTTTTAACCTCTCTCTGCTCCTATCTGCTTAACACAAAGAAGGGCAAGGAACTGGTGTTATTAATTTTATTAATGCCTCCAATCTTTTTAGACCTCATTTGCCTCCAATATTAAGTGGCTATTTCTCATCATAAAACTCAAGACATTTTATTCTATCTCTATCTTTCAATTTCTCTTTCCTTCTCCATCTCATTTTCTTGGCGCGCACACACACACACACACACACACACACACACACACATTGCTTACTGAGTAACCTGAGTCATTTTTCTTAGTGATTGCTCACTGTTATCAGAAGAATGATATCCTTTTACCCTTTCCCACACCTCAACTTGTAAATTTTCATTTCATTATAGCATCTTGGTTGTAATTCTCTCACCAGTCCTCCTGCCCATACTGTAGAAGATAGTAATCTTACACATACTGTAATGTGATAGTAATTTTCCATGTAAATCATTAACCTGAGACCTTAGTTTTTGCTAATTTCCTTTAAAAACTTAACATATATGCCCAGATATCATTTTGTCATAAGGCTTGCCAAACTTACTCATGGTTGATAAAAATAAAATGAAATATGTGCTCAGATCTGAATTTATGGTAGATAGATTTTCTTTTCATGAAAATCAGGTCAGTTTTACAATCTCATGATGTTTTCTCTAGCACAATTCATATTTTACTACCTCCATCGTGCTACAAGAAATTGATCTTGGCAGAGGAATTCAGAGAAAGCATTTCATGCAATTTCAACTTGTTTTCTGTAACCCACAGACAAGTTTTCAGGAAGGAGAAATTTCAGAAAAGAAATTAAAGCAACTTTTCTTTATTTATTCAGCTTTCACAGATCTAGACTGGAGATAGGGGGCCAGACACTTCTTTAAAGTATGCTGCTGGAGGGGTACCTGGCTAATTATTCAGACAGGGACTTTAGGCTCTGCCAGTCCAGGAGATAATATCTTCTCCACATCTGCTTCCCTGCCTCCTCTCCTTCACTACAATGCAAGCTTTATTCTAGAGTTAGTGATTGTACTAAAAGTTAAATTGGATAATAGCAGTCCATAATCAAAAAGGCCCATTGGCTCCTTCTTATAAAATTATGCCCACGTGATTTAGCATTTCTCCTGTCTCCAACCTCTCTTTCTTGACTCATCTCCCATCAACCCTCTACCACTTACATGTGCACACCATAAACATAAGTCAGATAGAACCTGATGCTTCTTAAACATGCCATGCCTTTCCAAGTCTCTTTATTTCCCCACCCACTGTGCTCACACAGCACAGAGCCCATACTTACAATTAACACACATGGAGGTGCATAATCTTTGGTTTACACGCCTATCGCTTCTCTGTCAATTCGTACTCCTCTTTTTATCCCCAACGCCTAATGTGGGCCTGCCACAAAACTTGGATACTCAGTAAAGGTTTGTGGAATGGCTGAATGGAATAACATATTGCAGGAATCTAAAACGTGGCTGATAAATTCATCTTGCCCTTCCTCATGATGTCCAAGTCATGAGCTTGAATCACCTACACACCATTCATTTTGCTTACTGTCAGGTGAGATCAACATTAAGAACCCTATCTTTTTATCTAAAACATATGTGAGCTGCCTTTTTTTAAGAAATGTAAGATACCTTGATTGATTGGCACAAACTCAAGTACAGACAGTGAGTCAAACAAAACCATTTATTATGCAAACACTATGTGCCAGCACCGTGCTCACTCTCACAGGGAATGCTGTCCTATCCCGTGGCGGCAGGGTTACTGTTGAATACAGACAGTACTGCCTGAAGAATTGACATTCTTAGGGGGTCTGAAGACCCAGGACTGTATTTCCATGGATTCTCTTCTGTTCCATTACCAGTCTCACCAACCTTTGAATCTCTATCTCAGGAAGTCTAACTTTGTGAAAGCAATTTAATTAAATCTATTAAGAGGATTTTGATGATTCTACAAACTCAAAGATAACTCAATAAAAAAAAAATTCAGGACCAACAAATATTACACCAAGACAGCAAGTTAATATGTAGGGGAAAATCCATAATAATCTTCTAAAGGTTTCCTGGTCTAAATAATACAAAAACTAAAACTGTATATTTTATTGAATAGGATTTATTCATTATACATAGACCCGCCCCTGAGATGCACTGCAAAGCTTTCCCATATTTCTCCATTTGCTTTAGTGTTCTATATAAGTTAAACTTAATTCCACCATGATTAAAGTTAATGTAAATGTTAAAATTCAATAAGAAATTATCATAAATATTTAATAAAGTATTTATTCATGTTCTAGCAGTCAATTGTATCTGCTGCTACGATTTCGAAAGGCTTTAGTTATATACATGTAAAAAAACCTCTAAAAGGAGATCCATGGATAGGTGTCAGATAGCATTGCTTTTTCATTCACACAGAAAACTCTTATTTTCCAAAATGAATATTATAATATTCATATTAATGCCCCAAATATATTTTCGAATTACAGCTGAGGAAGCTTTAGCTTACTAGAAAGATTGTTGGAATCAAGAAATCTAAGTTTGCTCAGTTGCAAGAATGAGATTAAGTTAGATGATAATAATGAAAGCACATGTGAAAATGCTTAAAGTGGAAAAATCTCTTATATAAATTATTTTATTTGTTTTCCATATTAACCTTGTGGGTTACATATAATTTGTCTTATTTTATATTTAAATTGAAATATGAAGTGACTAAATAATGCTGCTAAAAGCTATAACTCTATTGCAAATGCAAATCTAGATCCCATAGGTCCTCTCTACCTACATGGTTCTCTGAACAAAAGCACAGACTTCCTACAAAATTTACAAACTAATAAAAATCCTCAAAACAACAACCTTTCCCTATAAGATTATGTCTGGGTCAAAAGCTGAAACAGGGGTGAAGATTCGCTTTTTTGAGCCCTAACTGAACTACACATGATCCATAATAAAATTTTTAAAAATTTTCAAAGCTTACTTAGAGATTTTCCTCTACAATCAATGTGCACATTAAATGTAGCTCATCAGAAGCCTGTAATTAATCCAGGAACTGCTCACCAAGTACTTTCTCACTGTTTGGTCCACTGGTTCAATTTTGTTAAACAGTGTCATTATTTGCATTTTGCAAACCTGCTCTGGTTCTATAAAGTCTAACTGGGGAAACTTCCATCACAAACAAGAAACAAAAAAGGGAAAGAAAGCAAAACACATTTTTAGTTTAAACCCAATAAAGTCTGTTCTGGTTTTGGTTAATTTTGATTTTAAGCTTTAAATTGCAAGTACCAGTAAATAGCTAAATTGTCTTGCTGATTTTATCTTGTGATGCTTACCTATAAAGTGTTTGGATCCCTTCTATCAAGAATATGAGCTCCAAAATGATAACTGATGTGTTTTTAAGCCAAATGAAATACCCAGAAAAGATTTAAACATTCAAATAAGTGCTATAGTGAAAAGTTCGGTGAGAGTCCACAGTTAGTGGGTACATCACTGGACCTTGCAAGGAGTATGAAAGTAGCAGCAGAAAGCGGAAAACAGGAGGCGTATCAATGCCCTTGATATTTTGTTGGTAGTGACTTTTACTTTGTAGTTTATACTATATTTAATTTTTACTTGTTTGGGATTAGACATTCAAGGAGTATTTCACCATATAGAGGCACACTACTCACCATGCCTACAAGCTTACCACATTGTTGTAAAGCCAGTTCTTTTCACAATTACCCCCTTTTGAATTAGAAAATGAATATTCCTTTAAAAGTGCAAATAGATTTTCTAAGAGGAAAACACACACACACACACACACACACACACACAACACAGTTATTGACCACGTCTAGTGGTAGAGAGGGGCTGCATACCATGACTGTGTTTGAAGAAGAAAGAAAAGTGGAGAGAAGGGCAACTGCTAAGTGTGATGCCCAGAAGACTTGGGAATAATAATAAGACTAGGGCTTGATTTTGATTGACTATTATTTTACCTGTACTCTTTATGTAGTGTTTCTGTGGATGTTGTAGTTTTGTTTCAGGTCAAAGATCTTTCAGGCCATGCTTCAACACAGCCATCCTTACTAAAGGAAGTATTTGTTTCCATTGCATGAGCCATTGAATTTATAAGGCATCCCTCAGCATGACGGACAATGATGAAATGGTACTGAGTTACCAAAGAAAATCATGCATTTCTTTCTGTTATCAGCATCAGTTTTTACTTAATTAAAAAGAGAGGAGAAAAAGAAAAGTTTTCTAGGAGAGTGGTGAATTAGATTTTAGAAGCATCGAGAAGAAAAACACTAGGATAATGGCAGAATAAACAAATAACAGATGTGGATTCGGAGTCTGAAGATGAGTTTTAATCCTAATTCTGGCATCCACTAGCTTTGAGGCATTGGTTAATTTCACTGAGTCTCAGTTTGCGTATGTGTATAATGAGAAGTGAACAGGGAGATTTCTGTGATTAAGGATTGAGAGATTGTGCTTCCAGATTGAAAAGTGGAGGGCTTGGGAAGATGAGGGCTGAAGTTTAGTGGAAAATAACTAATGCTATTTTGATGACAAACTTGGGAATGGGTGATTAGCAGAAGGGCGCTAAGAAGCATGGCATTTGCGAGTAATTTAGCATGAAGAATTTTTTGTTACAGAACAAACAAGATGCTTAGCGAGGTAGCCAGAATGGCCTTCTAGGGAAACAGCATTGGCAGATGAATCCTGAAAACTTTTCCAGCAAAACCAGCCAAAAGGTTAGTAATGACCAAGGAGAGAATTTCTCCTTTTAAAAATGTATGTGAAAATTTTCCATACGGCAGAATTCAGACAAGAACTTCCATACAAGCCAATAGAAAGAAAAGATTGGGGAACGTTACCTTCTACATTAAAGAGTCCAGGGTAGGGCCCATGTGAGCAGGATTGTAGGGAAAATAAACTTTGGCCTCTAAAAGAGCCAAGCCCAAGTAGCTCATCCGTAGAAAAACATCAAAAATTCATAATATTCTTGGCAATTTCACTAAAAGCTAAAACCAAACATTTTAAAATGTTAATTTCTAGTGATAGGATTATGGGTGACGTTTTCTTCATTTCTGCATTTCTCAAATTTTCAACAATTAGCAAGTATTACTTTAATGTGCAGGAAAATGGGCCAGGCACGAGGGCTCACGCCTGTAATCCCAGCACTTTGGGAGGCTAAGGTGGGTGGGATTACTTGAGTTCGAGACCAGCCTGGCCAACAAGGTGAAACTCTGTCTCTACTAAAAATACAAAAATTATTCGGGTGTGGTGGCATGCGTCTGTAGTCCCAGCTACTCAGGAGGCTGAGGCAAGAGAATCACTTGAATCTGAGAGGCAGAGGTTACAGTGAGCCGAGATTGCACCACTGCACTACAGACTGGGCGACAGAGCGAGACTCTGGCTCAATAATAAAAATAATAATCTGCAGGAAAATGCTTTGAAAGAATATACATTATCCTAAAGCAATCCACATTGTATTTAGTCAGAAAGAACCCATGGAATATAAACTTGCTAATATGGACTATTATTCCTTCTGGCAATTTATGATGTTTCATATAGACAAGGACAGAACTCTATTTAGAATCAAGTTTCGTTTTTTCCAGGTTATCAGGAAAAGCAACAGCCAAAGGGATACACCAAACTTTGATTTAAAAAAAGAAATGTGGTATTGACTTCTACTAGTCTACCCCTTGATATTAGTAAATTAGCTTTACTAATACCTAAGGTCCTATTCTCTTGTCTCCTAATCTAATGTGAAATAGCAATAAAATATTAGACATAAAATTAAAATGTGAAATTTAAAAATCAGCACCAATTCACTAATTATTGGTTTCTTTTAGCCAAGTTCAAGAAAATATCTGGCATCCATCTTGAAGAATATTTTACAAGAGTACATGCAGACAGAGAATGATTTGCCACTGTGCATTTGGTGGCCAGGGACACAGAGAGGGAAGGAGGGAAAACAGAGAAAGAGAATATGAATTTTAAAACTTAAGAAAGCCCAGCTCATTCCCTGGTGTTCTTATTTTAAAGCTGACCTCTTTCTGACAGAGATGCTTTCAGCATATTCTAGCTGCTGTCCTATAACATTCCAGAGTGAAGTCCTTCCAGTGTTTTCCTTGACACTTTTTACTTTGAAAAAAGAAATGTAACATGGGAAGAAAGACCAAAGGTAGAAATAATCTCTGGAACGAGTCTGACGACCTTCCAGGAATGTTTAAAATGTTCAGGATGAAGAGAGCTTTTGAAAAGGATGGGCAACCAGCAGTCTGAAATCCAGCAGCATCAATTTCATTGTCATTCTAAATTCCCATTATAGGCAGTAGCAAATGGAGAACCGATCTTTCTAAAACTGAACCAAACAAAGATGTCGATGTGTTTCATTTCTAGAAAAGATGCTCTTTGCCACAAACCATTTTGAACATTACCTTAAACTTTGAACATTTTGTTAAAATATTAGTTTCTAGAGAATCTGCATTCAAGGAGTACAATTCTCAGGTTATAGAAAAATAGGTAGTCTTATAAGAATGTTAATAAGTTTTACGATGCCAAGAATCTGCCATCATTTTGTTAAATGTGACCCTCTCATAGAATTTGCACAATGCCAATATTTTTAAACAATAAAAAATGAATTTGCATCTGTTTTGCCATATTTCAACATGGTACCCTATGCTTGATCCACTTTAATTTTCACTGAGCAGAGAAATGGTCTCAGCAGGCATGTGTAGGTAACAGACCCCAGGTCCTTATTGCTTTACCCTCCTTAAGGCTGAAGTTTATTAACTGCAGAAGAGTAAGGCAATGGTAAGGTATGCATTGTATATATCACAAAATTATGGTCAATTTTTAATACACCCATGTAATTTTGTCTTAGTAAACTTACCTGATCTTCTCTGAAATCTACCATAATAGCATAGGACATTGTGGGGATACTAGACTGACTAGCCTGTTATTTATTAAAAACAATAACCATGGATCCCTGTAGTATCTCTTTCAAGTGGTCAAACAGAATGTCTTCTAGGGACAGAAAAGTAGCTCATATATTTGTTTTTTGGAAACTAACACTGACAATTGATTGCTAAAAACATAGACTAAAGAATTAAATTTATTCTATTTTGCATTTGACAAAATGAATTGGTTGCCATTAAGTTTCCATAGTTGGCAGAGGAAAATAAAATAGGGCAAGGTTATGTTAGAAAACCCCAACTCCAGAGCTCTCTAAAGCTCCCTTGGTCTCCCTGGGAACAGCAGGATTTTAGCTGTCGCTGTCTCTTGCTCTGCTTGAAGCAATGATTTCAATAACCATTTGACAATACCAAAAGATCAGGGCACAGACGCCAAGGCCTCCTGGAGAATTACTTTGGTTTAGCTACTTTAGCAACTCTTGTCCGTGGAGTCTATTTAAATTACAGAATAGCAGCACCATTATTTGTCAGGCTAGGCTTCATAGCAGGAGCTCCAGGAAAAGCATGACTTCAGATCCCTGTGTGTATCCAGCTATTGGTGAGTGAGAACCTGGCAGAGCTGTGCTCCCTGCATTCTTCAGTTTCGGATTCTGGACTTGGATGCCCCATTATATGGGATTTGATCCAAAGTTATATATGAGAGTGGATTTGAGGGTATTGCTTATTACTCCATTGAATATTTCCTGACCCACAACTCTACCATCTGCCAATTGCTCCTTTAAGTAACTGGGTAAACAGGCAGGTAAGAACTGCAAAATGAGCCACTCCTTTTCAACTAATAACAATAACAGTACCTAACATTTCATTAGCTCTTTACAAAATAATTTTTGCCTGCAATATATTATTTAATCTTTGTAATAACCTGTGAATTTCATTATCCATATTTGATAAATGATGATAACCATTATTTGATCATCACAACACTGTGAACATCATAATCACTGTGAAGTAAGTTCTATTATCCTCATTTGATAGATTACAACATTGATGTTTAGGAAGATGTCAGAAGTGACCCAAATACCTTGGCTAGAAAGTAGCAGAGCCAAGTTACACACCTGGGTAATGTGAGTTCTGGATTAATTCTCTCCAGATTTCGAGAAAGGAAACAATAGATTTAAGTCATGATTAAGTCCTGTTTCTATGACTATCCCCCCAAATGAATCCATGCCCAAAATATCTCACCAGTAATCTAAAAATGATGTAAAAATATTAGTAGAAATAATATGAATAGCGACCTGTCCTTATTCCATTTGAAATGTTTACTAGATGGAGGAGTTGGTTTGGGTCACTACAGAAAATGATAATAAATGCATGGATCTTCTCTGACTGCTCCTTCCTTTCCCTAACCTCAAATCACTAAGCAACTCACCAATCAACTTTTGAAAGGAAAAAAGGCTTAAAAATGCACCAGGAATTTAAACCAAGTGATACAAACGCAACCCATGGCAAGCTCATCATCTCCTGTAGGTAGAAAGAAATAAATGCCAACAAAAGAACTAGAGGATGCCCAAGGTGATATGAACAGAGCTATTGACTTTGCAAAGGCAGCAGGCCCCCTTATGATTATAATCATTTCCTTTGCTTTTACAGTAAACACAATGCAAGAAAAGCTGCTTCTGACATTTTCATAATACCTTATATATTGGGGAAAAGAAAGGAGCCAAGGAAGCCAGCCTGAGGTAACAGCCACCAGAACTGCTTAGTGTGTCAAAGTACAACCTAGTCCTTGATCCTGGAGGGGGCAACCGGCATTCTGTGCAAAATCCTGAGGAAAGGAATAGGGTACAGACAGACACAGCAGTGGCACTTAGCTTTAATGTAAATGAAAACTGTGTAAACCACAGTTTTCCATTTGGCTGTACTAGCAAAATTTGAAACTCCTTACTGAAAACTCCAAACATTCTGACAACCTTTTCTCACCCAAGGAAACAGGCTTTTCTGAAGACTAGAATTTAGCCTAAAGCTTATTTTTTTAAATACTAGCTTTATCAAGACATAGTTTACATAACATAGGATTCAACCATTTAAAATATACAATTCATTGGGTTTTTGTATGTCCTCAGAATTGTGCAACCATCACTACAATCAATTTTAGAACATTTTCATTATTCCAAAATGAAATCCCATACCCATCAGCAGTCACCAACTCCCTCCACCCCGCCCGGCCTTTTATCTCCAAGTCCCCAGCTCCAGGCAATCACTAATCCGCTTTCTGTCTCTAGATTTGCCTATTCTGGACTTTTCCTATAAATGTAATCACACAACATGTAGCCTTTTGTGTCTGGGTTCTTTCACTTAGAATGATGTTCTCAGGGTTCATCCATGTCGTAGCATGTATCACTACCTCATTCCTTTTTATTGCAAAATAATATTCCCCTGTGTGGATATACCACATATTATTTATCCATTTATCAGTTGATGAACATAAATTGTTTCCACTTCTTGGCTATTATGAATAATGCTGCAATGAAAATTCGTGCACAAGTTTTTGTGTGAATACGTTTTTAATTCTCTTTGGCATATAGTGGAATTGCTGCTTCACATGGTAATTCTATTTTTAAACTTTTGAGGACTTCTCCAAAGTGGCTGCATTATTCTACATGCCTACTAGCAGTGTACGAGGGTTCCAGTTTCTCTACATTGTCACCAAGACTTGTTATTGTCTGTCTTTTTTATCATAGTCATCCTAGTGGGTGTGACATGGTATCTCCCTGTTGCTTTGATTTGCATTTCCCTGATAGCTAATTATGTGGAGCATGTTTTTATGTACTTATTGGCCATTTGTTTATCTTCTGTGGAGAAATGCCATTCAGATCCTTTGCCCATCTTATTTTCTTTCTTTTCCTTTTTGTTTTTTGTTTTTTTTGTTTTTTTGGTTAGTTTGTCTTTGTAAGCTGTAGGAGGAGTTTATCCTGAAGCTTTTAACATCAAGTGTACTGTGGATCAAATTTCAAACTCCTTGTGGTCAGAGAAGTTGCCAGGTTCATGTGTGGTCAGTCCTGGGTCAGGTCTTTCTGGAGTCTGGGAGTGTGATGGCTTACATGTGGGAAAGTTCCGGTTCCCGACATGGCCCTTCATTGACATGGCTCAGAGGCTCTGTGGCAGGGACATGAGGCATTACTGTCTTCTGCGGCAATTGAAATGCTTAGTTTCTCTACTTTCCAGATATAATCACTGTCGTGTAAAAACATATCACCAGAGCTCCCATCACTTTCTTGAGAAGGAAATCACTGTGCATGAGTGTAAACACTGATGCCTGAATACTAAAGGTGTTTTCTCACCTATACTATTAAGGTTGCCTGCAGAGACCATTATTTCCTGAGAGGGGAATACAACTTTAAGTACATTTTATAATCCAGAAAAAAGCAGGAGTAAAAGATAAAACAAAATGATTTTCCCATGTTTCCACCTACCTTGCTAATTAGATCTAAAATTTAGTTTTGACTATTACTGTCTCACAATTCTATATATTCTTTATTTTATGTATATTATTATTTAATGTATTCTTTTAAAGCAAGCCCTGGCTGCATATTAGAAGCACCTAAAAAACTTTTAATGTTTAAACATTTTTATTGATTGATTGATTGAGACAGTGTCTCGCTCTGTCTCGCAGTTCTGGAGTGCAGTGGCATGATCACATCTCACTGCAGCCTCAACTTCCTGGGCTCAAGCCATCCTCCCACCTCAGCCTCCCATGTAGCTGGGGTGCAAGCAAGCACCACCATGCCCATCTGGGTTTTTTTTGCATGTGTGTTGTTTTTTTGATTTTTCATAGAAACAGGATCTCACTTTGTTGCCCAGGCTGCTCTAAAACTCCTGGACTCAAGCTATCCTCCCACCTCGATCTCTCAAAGTGCTAGGATTACAGGCATGAGCCACTGCACTTATCCAAAAACTTTTTAAATCTATATTCATGCTGGGCTCCCACAAGCAGAATTTGATTTAACTGATCTGGAGTGGGTTTAGGCATTTCTAGGTTGCAAAATCCCACAGGTGACTCTAATATGCAGCTGGGTCCAAAACACAAGCCCAACTATTACCAGCCTATTGGTTTATCATCTAACTTAATAACAAGAACCCATTGTCCACTCTAGATTGGTGCCTCTCAGATTTCAACATACATAAGAGTCATCTGGGGATCTTGTTAAAATGCAGATTCTGTGGGCCTGGATGGAGCCTATGATTCTGCAATTCTAACAAGTCTCCACTTTAGGTGAGGCTGATGCTGAGACTGCCGGTTGACTATTCAGTCCTCAGAGTTGGTGAGCCATTACATGCTCATGGCTCTTTTTAATTAAACCTTTATCTCCTCAATGATTTAACTTTTTAAAGAAGCCATCATGGACTATAACATGTGCTGCAGTCCTTTTAAAAACAGAATTGAAATTCTATCATTGTTCATACAGTCATTCTTTGTCAATGTAAAGATGAAACAGTAAAACTCGATATTAACTTGAAGTAATGATCTAGATCCTTTAAAGTGGCCATAAAAATACTGCACAGTTGAATGAATAAGGGACCTAGTGGCTGATTTTGAGTCATATGATTGAAAGGGTTTGGTTCCTGAAGCCAGTTACAGGAGACTCACTTTGTGACCTTGGAAGTTACCAACTTCTCTGAGAGTCATTGTTTTCTCTGTCAATTGCAGGTAGTAGGAATTACTTCTAGGGCTGTTATGAAGATCTATGAATTAAGAAATGCAAAAAGCCTATCATTCCACTGGCCTCTGAGTATGTCTAAGGAGAGGGTAAATCTTAAAAGACAAAAAGCAACTGTAAGCATCTAAATATGTGAAATCCTCACTGAAATCTTTTGTGTAAGGATCTAAAATGGAGGAGTCTCTTCTCTTTAATCCTCTATTTCATCCTTTCCTGATCTTCTCCCAACATCAAGGGCAGTCTTAAAGAAAAGAAACCACAGAAGGACAAATTGAGGCTTAAGTTGAAAAAGAGACTGTGGTACCACTTTGGCTTAACAAGGAGAAACTAAAATATATTTTGAAGAGACTTTCTTTTTCAACCCTCATTAATAAAGCCACATCTTTCTTTCTTTTCTGACTGTCTGCCTAAGTCAAAACCAGATATAAAAACTCCTTGGTTGTCTGTTTGAAGATGTTCAGGTCCTTTGAGACACATAAGATAAGAGAGAGAGAGAGACTGGGAAGTAAAGTATAGATGTTGGTTCGGTATCATCAAATAAAAGGCACTGCAAACTTCAAAAGGAATGATCTGTATTTTTCCACTGAATAAATCGATCTTTCTTAACCGAATGTTTTTTTTTTCTTTTTTTTAGAAATAGAACCAAAATGTACTTCCATAAAAATTTTGGCCATATTAAGAAATATTTTAATGCTATCGTAAGATTTGTAACTGCTTTGCTAGTTTCCAGAAACTACAGTTTTTATAGTATACTGCTCAAATTTGAAAAGTTGTAAAAAAGAAGTGAGTTTTCCTGTCTTTATAATAGTTGAAAGTTGCGTGATACCAGTTTTTCTATTCTTTATCAGTGCAGTAAAAATGCAAGAATTATATTTGGATGAAGGACTGTGTCTACCCAACAGTTCCAGTCTTGTTTTTGTTAACCTGTCTATTTAAAGAAAAGAAGTAGCAACAGCTACGTTTCCCGTTGGTAAACAGAACAGAACAGCCAAAATGGATGTGTGTTCTCAGGGAGCTGGAGTCCTTGTGACAGTGCAGAAGTCCTGAGGACATGGGATTGATGTGGCAATGGGGCCAACTGGAGGACATTCGAGGTTCCGTCAGTCCTTGAGATTCTTTGTACTGCAGAACTGTGAGGAACATGCTTCTGCTGATTGATTATCAAGCCAAAATAACCGACATCTTCACCAAACCAACCCCATCTCACATACTATCCCCTGTGAATGAAGAAGTGGTAGCAGTATCTTTCATGCATTAGGCTCTGGAAAGTGAGAAGGAGACATCCCAAGGATGTTTTCCTTTAAAAATTACATTGGTTTATTTCACCTCAGCCACCTTTGCTAAGGGGAGAAATTGTTCTGTTCTGAAGCAAAAGGTGAACATTACCAGTGCCTTCTGATTTTTGCCTCTGTTGATTTAAAGGGCTAATTCATAAGGACTGACTTCATCCTGCCACTTTAGATCCACTGAAATGTCCTTTAATAATCAAGTTTCCTATTAATAGCTTTACTGTGCAAGAGGAGTGAAATTAATACATAATTTAGTGGCTCTTCCTGTCAGGAGCATTATTGATTCTATTACTAATGATTTTGAAATGATATGCCATTATGCAAATTCCATCTGTCTTAGATGTCTTTGCCAGGCACCTACAAAAGTACTTTTTTCTTTTTCTTCATCTTTGATTTTTCCAGTACCATAGTTAACAAGTACTTCAAAATTTTCTAAGAATTGTGATTCTATGAATAGGGATATGCTAGTGATAAATCATAAATACTTATTTTATATGCAAACAAATTGTGTGGAGCTATGTAACTGTGTTTCCCACACTCATCAGCTACTTACAGTATAGAAAATAGGCCGGGTGTGGTGGCTCACCCCTGTAATCCCAACACTTTGGGAGGCTAAGGCAGGTGGATCGCCTGAGGTCAGGAGTTCTAGACCAGCCTGGCCAACATGGTGAAACCCTGTCTCTACGAAAAATACAAAAATTAGCTGGGCATGGTGGTGGGCGTCTGTAATCCCAGCTACTCAGGAGGCTGAGGCAGGGGAATCGCTTGAACCTGGGAGGTGGAGGTTGCAGTAAGCCGAGATCACACCATTGCACTGCAGCCTGGGCAACAAGAGCGAGACTCCATCTCAACGAAAAAAGAAAAAGAAAGAAAATAAAGCCATTAGAGGATTTAAATATTTATAATATCCACTAAGGATTAGAAACAATATGTTGTTTGGTGATTTATTTGTGAATAAGTTGCTTTGCAAACATGAAACAGGTACCTTTTCTACACAAACATTCACCCTATTAGCAAGGCTACTTCTACTATCCCCACTGTGCTTTATTTCTATAATCCAATAAAATATGTGATGAGATGCAGGGTGGGTTGCAAATACAAGATGGAGAAATATAATGTCAGATGTTTTTAAGTAATTCTAACAAGAATATTGCAACATGACTCTCACAATGAGGGGTTTCAGTTTGATGTACCCTACAATGAAGCATCTTGATAATGGATGTTGGGCCATCAAGTCCAGAGAACAGTAGCGTGGCCCTATTATTGTCCATCAACACTTTCCTACCCTTGGTCTCACCATGCTGTTTGTTTTTGTAGAAATGTATGACTAAAGTTTAAGATTGCAAGACTGTGAGATGGAAATTAATACCCAAAATGCATAAGTTTTGTTGACAAAGAGGACAGACATTTGGCAGTTTTGTGTAGGGCAAATTTGATCTATTTTACAACATCAAATTCAGTTCTAATTATCAAATAATCATTCCTTACATCCGTCCTCCTGTGCCTTCTCTAATATTTTATATTTTTTGGATATTAGGGAAAAATTAAATATTCCAGTTTAGTCATAGCAGAATAATTGTTTATACTAAATAAAGATGCAAATTTAAAAAATTCTAAAAGTCAGGAAGGAGCTGTTTACGGTATACATGTAACTGGACATTATCATACTGTTGGTAGTTTTGTAAATACCTAACAACTCTTTAAAAGTTGATTGTGGCTTTAGTCACTTATAGCTGTTCATCTAGTGTGTTCATCTTTCAGTATTTGAGGACAGAAATGAGATAGAAAGGAGTTTCATGAGCTGCAGCTTTTTAGGAGTGAGAAATTGGAATGTGAGTATCATTCAAGAATGTTCTTTAGCTGAGGAACAGAGAGTACATTATTGGGTTTCAGGGAACCAGAACCAACCATTTGGTCTCAGGTCTACAATGCTAAAGCCAAAAAGCAAGACTTAAGCATTTGGCAATTAGGCGCTGGGAAATTCAGAGAATTGAAAGTAACTTCTACCTATGACCCCTTCGTATTAGGAAAGAAGACTGATATCTTTAGTATGCATAGATCTAATGAAACGTAATGGCTCGGATAAATAAAATAAAAACAAGATTATAAACCAATTTCCTTCCAGAAGACCTAAAAAACTCCACCAAAATTAAAGAATGGCCATGCTGTTAAGATTCCGTGTCTACAAACACTCATTGTTTCAAAAACATTGATCAGAATTGCTCTTGGCCAATGTTATTGGAAACATTTTTTCAAGACAAATCAGTGTTTAAGCGGCTTCTAGTAAGTTGTAGTATATGAAGTGTTTAAGTCCTTATTAATTAAAAGGTAACATTAGGTTGGTTTATTTTCAGAGTCATCAAGAATGCTTATGGAAAGTTGAGATCTGCATAATACTTGCATTTGTCCCACCTGCCTGTCAGTCACTCATAGCAATAGCACCATAAGGCAAGAACTGTTAAATGTTGGATTACAGGAAGAATTCTAATTAAAACACCTTGGTGTATTGGTGACGTTTGAAAGTAGTGTAAATGGCATGTTTCATAGAAAGTTAAAACTCAACTTTGGAAGAATGAAAATAACTACAACATCACGACTCCCACCTGCTGCCACCCCACTTTCAAAACAGCTGTTGTGAGGCCACAGCTTCCATCTTTAGAAAGACAAACAAAACATGAACAACTTCCTGCTGTGGTCTAGCTGGAGAATCTGACTAACCTGAATAAGAGTTTGATTCTAAGACATTGGGTGGGGTGAAATACTTTGACTATATTTTCTTTGTGATATTTTTATTCATTTATTATTTTAATAACAATTTATGATAAAAATATTATATTTGGAACTATAATAAAGCACAATGAAGGAAAAAAATGACCTGTAAGCCTATTGCTCAGAGATAACCTCTATTAATATCTTGATGGGATTTTTTGACTCGTTCTAAAGGAGTGAGTTCCAGGGCACAGCTTAGACAATCCAATGGTTAAGGCATTTACTAAATTAATGTGTTTTTCTTTTCTTATTATTGTGATCTGTGTTTTTCTGCTTTTCCTCCTTATGATGACAAACCGATTAGTACTGAATGCTATATTTTGCCTAAAATAATTCTGTGGCCCTGGGCAGGGGAGCTATGCATTGGGTGAAATCTCTGATCTTTCATACCTATCTGATACCCATTCTTGAAGAAAAAACTCACAGTACAGAAGTTTCTCGATTACTGTTTGTCTGAAAGTGCAGCTGGTTAACCTTGCTTTCCTCTTCTCTATGTTCCTTCTCTTCTCTTTCCTCTTCCCCTTGTTCGTCAATTTCTATTCTCTGTTTCAGCAAAACAATATCAGTCAAGGTAATTGATGATGAGGAGTATGAGAAAAACAAGACCTTCTTCCTTGAGATTGGAGAGCCCCGCCTGGTGGAGATGAGTGAGAAGAAAGGTGGGGGAGCTGCTCCAGGGCTGAGCCCAACAGCTTCTGCTGGCCTGTGCCACCCCTGGATGCCTGCACTCTTCAGAACATGACTTACAATGCACACATCCCTCTACCTATGTAACAGGGCACAGATCTCATGCTGAGCCACAGTGGGCGGGCCTGTAGCTACATCAGCCAGCGTTAGTTGCGCTGCACATTAACGTCTGAGAGATCAATTTTCAGGGCAGTCAATCAAGCATCCATTTCTGGGAAAGCTGCTGCAGATGCCATGCAATGCCATGCCAAAATACCCCAAAATGGGGTACCTACTGACTGCTAACTGAAGTGGGAATAATTGGTGAAAGTGATAAATTAGCAAAGAAAACTTGATGGGGGCCAGCCAAGAGTACCCAAGATGCCCTTTTACATACTTCAGGAGGCCCATGTGCTGCCAGTTCTCCCTCCATAACATCACAGTAACATTCAGCTTGGTGGACACCAAGAGCATGAGCGTGTGACTCCAACCATTTGTTTTGCCTTTGTCTTGTGTTCCCACAGGAAGATCATTACCATTAGAATATTTGACCGTGAGGAATATGAGAAAGAGTGCAGTTTCTCCCTTGTGCTTGAGGAACCAAAATGGATAAGAAGAGGAATGAAAGGTGTGAGAGTAAACAAAGACATACCAGCGAGAAATTGTACTCTTCTCTCTCCGTGTCTCCCTACTCTCACACTTAACTCTCTCCTCTTCCTCGGCTTCCAAGTACTATACTTCATTACCTTTGAAGCTTTAGCAGTTTCATTTCCCTTCCCTAATTCACAAGTGCAACAGGCAACGCCCACTCTCTTCAGGAAATGCCAACTAACCTTGATGGCAACCAGATTTAATAACACTGAAAGGGATTTCTGTAATTCAGAAATGATTATATAAAAGAATGTATTTAGCTTTTCACTACTCACGGTTTATTCTAAAATGTCACTCCAATTATTAAATCTCCCCTAAAATTTTAGTGATAAAGACTACTTAATACCTCATCAATCATACCTCAATAAAGCTGGAAAAAAGAAACTGCTTAATACCTATTAGTATTAGTGGATGACCCTAATGGCAACTAACAGGAAACTTCAGAATTCAAATAATTAGGCTTCTTTAGAGAACACAGTTTAAAAATATTTAATAAGAACAAAGATCCTTAAAGAGTAGTATTTTCAATATTCTAGTGCTCATTTTAGCATATTTTTATATCATCAAATACAACAGTTAAAAGGCACCATATCTATGAAACCAAAGTCTACCTAGCTTTATGCTTCAAAATCTCTTGATACTTACAGAATTAGTAAATTATTAACATATATAATAAAAAGAAAAAATAAAAGTAGTGTCCTTTATAACTAGATTTTGCTGATTTTGCATATATGGCATATATTTCATAGGAAAGACAGCAATCTTGTATCAGCTTTACAGAGGATTTTTTATTCTGAATTGTTCATAGGGCTTCATATAATTACCCTCTAATAGTGGCCATTTTAAAAGGAATTCTGGTGATTTACTTGTTGTGTAAAATGAGCAGACCACATATTAATAGCTTTTATTAATTGCATACAAACAATTGGTGAGAGCAGTATGATATAATGAGATGGGCCACTTTATAAGAAATTTATGCTTTTACAAGTAGAGGGAAAAATAAAATATATAGGACTAATTGCTATGTAGACATATAGGAAAATTTATCCCACGTTCGTCCCACGTTCGTGGCCTCACAGTCCATTGGTGGGAAAAAACACATATGTTTCTGTGTTAATCAAGTTCAAGATGGCAACAGGAGTCTTTGGAGTGATGGGAAAAGGAGCACTCAAGACCTGTTTTAATGTAGCCTATTTAATATGCTCCATAGATGGTAGACGGAAGAAAAAGAGACCAGAAAATTATGCTGATTTCTTACAAAGATGGGATCCAAAATGCCTCATTAACATACAGAAGGAAGCACTTTCTCCTAAATGTATTCCTCCAAAGAACTTTATCTCAAGGAGGAGCATCTTGGATTCTGCTCTTTCAATTGCCATTTTAGTAAAATATGCCCTCATGTAACAGCAAATTAAAATTCCTTAATAGCACTATCCAGTTTCATACCTGCCAAGTGGATTCTTGTCACTATTAATAAATTACGGACTTTTTTTAGAAAGTATCCTCTAATGCCACTATCATTAGAGAGAAAACTGGGCCCAAAAAAGTAACTGTAATATTCCCGTCTTCAACTCAGGAAAAATTTAATATATTTAGCAAGGTTGCTTTTACTAAAATAAAGTGCTACAGTACATTCTAGGCTTAAAGCACATAACCTGAAAGACAAATTATATATCCCCCCTCCCCCCAACCCAATGCCCTCTCAGTTTCCTGGGATGATATGTCCACTAGAAGGATTCTGGTTATCTAATAATGTACAGAAGTCACAGATAAGGACACTAATAGGTGTTAATTCCTGGGACTATTAAGCTGTAAGGATTTTAAAACATAAGCAATTCTTGGTGGACAAAATATCATCCAAATAGAACATCCCAAGATAGTGCTTTACCTTGGGCTAAACTTTCCTTCCAGGCAGGGAACCCAAAATGGAATTTCCCAGCATGTTTCACCTGTACTTACTGAATAAAAGGTGTGATACCTGAGTTCCTGGGTGATTTAAGACTTTCATATGTTGGACTGACCAAATCCCAGGCAATATTTAATGAGGAAGCCTCACTCATATCAAGTTAAGAATGAATTTCATACAATGTTTCTCCTGTATTTGGTAAACTAGATTTATATGCTAGGTATAAACATATATACTAGAAATGTCTTATTAAATGTAAAGAAATTATAAGGTGAAAAAAAAAGTATATATATATATATATACACACACACATATATATATATGTATGTATTCACACACATTTTCAGAAATTTCAGTTGGGATTGTTTATTCAGAAATATTCCCATCACTATATTTCTTTGGGGTATACGCATTTTTAGCAGTGGCTCCCTACCACTGTAATCAGATCTGCCTGGATTTCTTTCTGCTGATATTCCTCTTACTTTCATTATTCATCTGGTCTCTTATTCTGTGTTTGTCTTTGTCTGTTTCCTTCACAGCCCTGTTATTGAATGAGCTTGGTAAGCATTTCATTTCTTGCATTTCCTTTCCATTTTTCTAGATTATTTTCCATTTCCGTCAGGTGATATAGTAGCTCTGTGACTTTTACTTCTCTTGGCTTGCTAGCAAGATTGTTGTTCAGGGGCATTGACCTCATTTTGTCAAGCTCAAATAGTTTATATTGCATTTTTAATTTAGTACAACCTTTTAAAAAATCGGTGATTTCTTAGGTATACACAAGAATTAAATTTGTGCACATTAAATTTCATAATCTTAAAAGAATGATTAGTGATTCAGTCATGAATGTTTATCTAGTCTTCTTAATTGTAAATATAATTTGGCTAGTACCTTGGGTGGGTTGTCAGGCAGTCTGATGTCACTGGTATTTGTTATGTAGAGTGTCAAATTGTAACATTTGTTTTTTTTTTTTTTCTTTTTTAGGTGGCTTCACAATAACAGGTATGAATTTTTCAAGTCTAATGCTATCTAATTTTTACTGTCTGTTCTCACCAGATGTTATTACATTAAAAAAATTTCTCATTTTTATTTGCTTTTAATGAAGGAAAATACCTGTTTGGTAAGACTATTTTTTTAATGTTCCTTATTTTTCCCCAAATACCCTTAACCATCAATCCAAACCCACATCTTATGTAACTTGCATTAATATTTAACTGTGGCACATGGTGTGCTCTTGCTGGTTTTACACATTTAACGTTTTACAAATTAATAATGTGTGTGTGTTGTGTTTATAAGCTGTTCATATGGAAAAACTGTAACTGTTCATATTTTGACACTGATCAATTTACAAATGTTCACATAGTGCTAATGATGCACAGTTCCCTGATAGAGTCTCCAAAGAGCACTAGAATAAGGGGACACAATTGCTAGCCTCAGAGAAACATAGAAGCTGACATCCAAGATAGATCTGTGGTCCAAGCTCAGGATCCTAATAACACATAAATGCCATATTGAGAAAATACGCAAAAATACATGTTGAGGAAATACGTAAAAATACATCATTTTAACACATAAATTTTAATTCATAAATTATGTATGTCAATACATAATTTATAATACATAATATCATGTTGAGCAGAGCCTTCCCCTCATCCCACCACACTAATCTGAGGGTCTCTCTGGGGACTTAGGTTTTAGTATTGATAACATGGTAATGAGTAATATTTCTGCCACTTGAAGTATATTACAAAGTATTCTATAAAAACTCAAAATG
The DNA here is from genome assembly GCF_028878055.3 of Symphalangus syndactylus. Lineage (NCBI taxonomy): Eukaryota > Metazoa > Chordata > Mammalia > Primates > Hylobatidae > Symphalangus > Symphalangus syndactylus. Next base: position 100,835,478 of record NC_072436.2, read on the forward strand.
TCAAAATTAAAAAGTTTCAAACATTTAAATTTAGAATGGTACTCAGCCTGTGTTGATTGCATTATTTAGCACAACTCTAAAACTATATTCTTGTGTACAAAACAAAGATATTTCCTTACAGCATCCTCTGTTGTCTCTAAATATCTTCTCACCCTTTTAGAGTCATCTGTGCACGTTGAGAGAGAGAGATAAATATTTAAACAGTAGGTCTGTCTGAAGCTGTAGGTTGAAGATATCTTTAATGGCCTACATTCTATATCAGTATGTGACATCTTCCAATATATTGTGCCAATATCAAAATTTTCCAATATATTGTGCAGATATCAAAATTTTGAAATCAGAGATCTGAACAAAAATATTTAGAAGGAAATAAACTTCAAATTTCTGATCATGAAAATACTATTTCGGGAATTGGGATGAACTTAATCCACTGTTAGTGTAAACTCATGAACAAGCAATTCCAATGTGATTCTGTCCGAAGTAGAATTTTCTAAATGTGTGCAGTTTCATATGGGCTATTTCACATGGAGTGTTGCTCTCCACTGCTTCTCTCTAGACATGGCATTTAATGACAAAATGATTCATAGACTCTGAGAGACACAGAAGTTGAAAGGGATTAAAAATGTTAAACAAGACAAGTCTTCGTGTTGGATTTCTTAAATCTGATTCATCTGAAGCTCTTTTGGGTCAGATCTCCCCAGTCGTGCACTACTAAAGGTTATTTTTTAAATCAAGTGCAGGAATTTATACTCCTTTTTTTAAACTTTTATCTCCTTTTTCTCATTCCATCATTTTAACTGCTTGAAGTCCCCTTGTAAACACTCTAATTCTGTCACCCAAGGATAAATTAGTTATCCCTGGGAGATTTGAAGAAGGTATAAATTTGGCAAGCCAGTCTTCATGACTGAATTGAAGTAATAATGTTTTTAAGTCAACCATTATAGAAATAGTATACTATCCAAAAGCACCCTCCCATCCTGTGAAATCTGATAAAGAGACCTTGACTAAAAACCCGTGGCTACTAGGATGCTCTGTTAAAACACATTGACGGGTTTGAATATCTTTCTGTTTTCTTTATTATTGAATGTGTCAGGATTTTTTTTTTTTTTTTTTTTTGAGATGGAGCCTCACTCTGTCACCAGGCTGGAGTACAGTGGCATGATCTCAGTTCACTGCAACCTCCACCTCCAGGGTTCAAGCGATTGTCCTGCCTCAGCCTCCCGAGTGTCTGGGACTACAGGCACGTGCCACCACGCCTAGCTAACTTTTTGTATTTTTAGTAGAGACAAGGTTTCACCATGTTGGCCAGGATAGTGTCGATCTCCTGACCTCATGATCCACCCACCTCAGCCTCCCAAAGTGCTGGGATTACAGGCGTGAGCCACCGCACCTGGCCCAAATTTTGTTTTAAGGGCCTTCCTTCTATGTCATTTGAACTATCCTCTCTTTTATTATCTCAGGTAATGGGATCCTAGTTTTCTTTTCTCAGAACTTCTTTGCATCAAATTCTATAATATCTGTCTGATAAATATCCAACTTTTCCTGCCTTGGCCGCATCTGGCATCCAAGAAGACAGAATCACCTCCTACAAAGGTTTCTATCATTCCATGTAGTTCATTAAGTTCTACCTATGGCTGAAACTCTAATCTGAAGTGGCGGTTTCCTATTGCCGTCACCTCTTCCCAAGACTTGAAATTAATGCAGTTAGAACAAGAGAATGTTCCAAAATTCTGGGAATTTCTACACTGGCCTGTCCATTCCTACTTTCTAAGAAATTATCTCACTTTACATGACCCTTGTTTTCCTAAATCAAACCAGAATGCCTAGGATGCACTCTCTACTGATGCCCCTGAGGACAGTTCTAAAACTTAGGTCTACAGCGAAAAGCAGCCTTAAGCCCTAAAGAACTTTTCTTTGAAGTCAGTTGGAGGCTTTGAAGTCAAGGCTTTGAGACGCAGGGGCAGTAAGAAGAATTAATCTAGCCCTGGGACTTTGCCTGCAGCTTTTACATGGACTTGTGCAGCTGAGTGTGAAAATCTAAATTTGAAGCAGAATATATGGAAATGTAAAAAATTGTCTGATCCACAGCCCAATAACCAGTATTTCAGAGATCTCAGTAGTGGTGGACATTAAGTGTTGGAGGTGCTTTTGGAATCTGCAGATCTTTACCTATTGTTCCCAGACCTTGCCTCACTGAAAGACCCTTGTTTGGGCCTATGATCTCATTCCCTCTTGACCTTCCAGTCATATGACAAGGTAACACTCTAAATATTATAACTCATTAGAGTTTGTAAAGATTTCTTTCTCATCATATCACTTTATCACCAACCTTATAGAGTAAGACATTGTTCTCACATATAGGGGAGGAAATGAAGGTTTAAAGAAATTAATGATGACTGTTCTAATCCCAGCACTGTCCTGTTTCCTCTCCTCTAGCTTATTTCTACCTGCATCTTGAAATTATACATTGAACCCCTTTTCTACTCAAAACCCACATCTATCTAATAAATTCCATCATTATGACTTTCAGTTAAATGAAAAATGAGAAGTACCACAGAAGGGGGAAACTGGACCATATAAACATGAATAGTTTAATAAATTAAGTATTCTGGCTCACTATGGAGAGAAGAATGTATGTTTGATCCCCAAAACTTCTAAGATATAGAGTTCTCTAATAAAAAATCAATCAGTATACCTATTTAATATTACTCCTCTAATCATATTATGCTCAGTACATAATAGGCTTAATAAGACACAAGACTTTTTAAGGAAGCCAAACTATGAAAATTCTGACAGTTGAAAATGTTTCCATCACTTCAGTATGTAGGCTGGAGGAACAAAACCTCTTCAAAGTCAGCTTCACTTTATAACTGAGAAGCCTGAGAGTCAGAGAGGAGAAAGGCCTTGCCCAAGTTTAGATGACAAGCATATGGCAGAGGTGGCACTGAATCCCGAATCTCGTGACTCCCAGGTCAGTTATGGGTAGCTCTTGGTAGAGGCAAATAGCAAGTGAAACTGGAAGTCAGCTGAACCAGGAGTTAAGTGAGAACCCCCTAGGCCTAGGTTAACCCTAGGTTATCCAAACAGTTGCTGTGTTGATGGCCTACCTTTGCAAAACCTACAGGCGTACATAACATTCTCCCCTTCAGACTGCTCAGGAAATAAATGTAAGCATATCCCCAGGTGTTGTGTTACTTGACCCTCAAACAAACCTGTAACATAGACAGAGCAGGTACTATTATCACCATCTTACATGGGGAGAAACTGGAGAAATGGCCTACTCAAGGCTATATTGTTGGCACTAATAGGCTTCCCAACCACAACACCTGCCACTATACCTTTTGTTGTTCCATGATGCTTCTGGAAGTGGTACCTTGAAGGACCTTGACACATCATTTAAGATACCTGTAGGAATCTGGCTGTACTCACTACCATGGGGCTTGTGGTTTGTTGACACAGTCTTGTTTGGCTCATGAAATACTCGCTCATCTCTGAGCAGTGATATCCATCAGTAACCTCCACCAGAGCTCCCTTCTGTGACCTACCTAGGGGTGACCTATGACCATTTAATCCTCAAACTAACATTGTTTGTGATGTGTGCATCTGGATGTGATGTTTAGCTTACTAATACCAAAAAGCTCTGATAGCATATCAATGCAATCCATTCTGCTGATTTTTCTGCCTGTCCTTTTGCTAGGCCAACCTGTCTTCAGGAAGGTTCATGCTAGAGAACATCCGATTCTCTCTACTGTAATCACCATTGCAGGTACTCATTTCATCATGATCCTTGAAAACCACAGCCTCCAAGAGTTCTTTAATCTTAGAGACATTAGAGTCATGCATTTTAGCCCCTCTCCTCTCTAAAACATTGCTAAATAATGCTGCAGCTCCTCTGGCAGCCAGTGGTATGGTGGATTACAACAAAACACAAGCACGTGAGGGCAGAAAAGGAGCACTGAGGACGGGCCAGCCCAGCCTGCAAAGAAGACTGATCCCATGGCCTCTCTTTCTCCTGAGTTTCAATGTATTCCAGATTTCTTGCAAATATTTCTTCTCACGCATCAGTTTTTATCCCAAGTATAATGAAGTCTCTTTATTTTATTTGAGATGGGGATTCTCTCTGTCACTCAAGCTGGAGTGCAATGGTGGAATCAATCACAGCTCACTGCAGCTTCAACCTCCTGGGCCCAAAGGATCCTCGCACCTCAGCCTCCTGAGTAGCTAGGACTATAGGTGCGTACCACCATGCCCAGCTACTTTTTGTACTTTTTGTAGAGACGGGGTCTCACCATGTGGCCCAGGCTGGTCTGGAACTCCTGGGCTCAAGCAATCTACCCGCCTCTGCCTCACAAAGTGTTAGGATTACAGGAATGAGTCACGGTGCCCAACCATGAAGTTTCTTTTAAAGCTGAGCTGCATTTCTTCCCAGAGCCTGCCCTTGCTGCCCCCAGGCAACATGATGTTAGCCAGATATGCACAGATGATAGTACATCTGTGGGGTTTCTCCACAGGGGAAATAAATGACATTGACAGGGTGACTAGAGGATTACACAGCTATCCCAGATCTAATATAGGTTTAGAGATGATATTTGGGTCTATATCATCAGTCACTTTAGCCTCCAATCAAAGAAGCCAGCCACATGCTAAAAATTGTCAAGAGAGACCTCTGCTTTCTGACTTGTCAGCATATGTCTGAGTGGAGGATCAAAATGATCTGGAGCAAATTGTCCCACCACTGGCCTTCTCCGGCTCTCCAAATTCTACACTGTTTGTACAGTTTTAAAATGTGACTACATTAAAGACTCTCAACAGTGTCCCCTGAGGTAGAGATCTTGATAATGAGATGGACCTTATGAGTTGTGTTGTCTTCCCACTCTCAGTACTTCACCTCTTACCCTGACTCTGCTTCAAAATACAGCTTGAACCAGAGAGCATTAGAAATAGCTTTCTCAAAATGCTGCTTTCCCCAGATGCCAGGTACCTGTTAGCTTTTATTATTTGCTATTGTTTGCAAAATCAATTACTCAGGAGAAGGGAGATTCCCCACTGGTGATTCTATTCCAGGATTGTTTTATGTCCTTTCAAAATTGATTTTATCAATGACTGTTAATTATGCATTTGATCTTTAAGTTGTTTGGATTGGTTAAGACTATGATGTTAGGTAATTTATTCCCAACTTCTCAATAAAATACGGTGAATTTTAAAAGTGTGCACGTGCACTCAGGAGGAGAAAGAGTATATTTTCCATCTGAGAAAACTAAAACCACAGCATGTTATCTCACTCTGCAGAAGTAAAGAAATGAAACTGACCTCAACCATAGTAAAATGATCTGCTTTTGATCCAATGCTCCAAGAGAAAAGGAAACAAAATAGATGATTAAAATTCTAAAAATGCTGTTAAACCATTTCCCTATTTAACAGAAAGTATCTAAAGACAGAAAACAGTTTTGTTAAAAACTAGACTTGGCACTCATTTTTGCCAGTCAAAAATCTAGACCATCAATGTGAATTTATCAATATAACTGTAGAGCAATAATAGAAACTATACAGCTGCCATTTCTCAGTTACATATAAATAAAAGTTTACGATACTTAAGTCAAAATGGCCCTGACCCTTCCATGACCCTGTACCATTGTACTTTGATTTCTCTCTGCCTGGAATGAACTTCCGCATTCCACCACCTCCTAGCCATCCTTACCATCACCTTCACCGGGCGGCAATCTTCTATATGTGCTTCAAGGCCAACTTCAAATAGCTCCTCTTTCCTGAAGCTTCCTTCAGGAAAGGAAGGCTTCCTTCTCTGACTCCCTTTAGGCCAACTGAGTTGTTCCCCAACCCTGATCCCCTAGTCCTTATCATGCCTAGAAGTTGTCCATTGTATATTGCTGTCCCCATTACATCGTAAGTTCCTGGAAAGTAGAGGAGGAAGTGCTGACATGGTATGGAGTACAATGACATGTGCTCAATGAAAAAATGATCCGTTTTTTATGGGTTGAGCAACTAAGAGGCTTTATTAACAGTGAGTTGGAGAGTCACACAGCAAATACTTATTGAGCACCTACTATATTCCATATATTGTAATAGGTGCCAGAGGATGCAAGGATGGTTCAAAGCACAATGAAACTTATTGTTCTATCTCAGTGAGTTTATGTGCTGGATATTTCTATGTAAAGATAATTAAAAATTTAAAAAACAGTCTATGAAAATGTCCATGGTCTATATACACAACGAATATTAAGGAATTAATATAAGGTTAGAGTGGTAGTTCTTAAATCTTCTCACTCATCAATAGGGAGTTATTTCATGCCAGAAGAAGTGGGGTTTTGAAAGATAAGTGAGATTTAACCAAATGAAAATTGTGAAGATTGTCCAGGTGAATACACAAAGGGATAAAAGTGTGGAATTAAGAAATCTAAGTCCCTTTGAAGCAAGAGTGTAGCAAATGATAGAAACAGTGTGCCTTATTGTTTTTTGGGTTAATATGAAATAAGTTAACACTATATTTCTTAATTTTTGTCATTCCCATACCACTTTGGTTGCATACCAACTATGCTATTTATTTAATGTAATTTTTTAAATTGCCTCATGTTTATACTTTATTTGTTTTTAAAAGAAAACTTTAAGTCACTAACACAGGAAAACTAGTATCGTTTGCCACAAATAGAAAGTAAAATTTAAAAATTTTTACAATGGAAAAATTTATTAAATTCTAGCTAGATGATGGCAAGTGCTCTATACCTGAGAACTATTTTGACTATCTATCTTAAAAGGTACAAATTGAGATATTAGGAAGTAGTTACAGACCTAACAGCACCAAATTAAGCATTTCTTCCTGATCAGAAGAACTGAAGGGTTTTTGGGAAAAAAAGAACCTTTTCACTCATTGTATGATTTGACTTCATTTACTTAATCCATGTCCAGTTATTTAATACCATGATCAAAACCAGTTTAATTTTGTGAAATGCTGCACTTAACAATGCTACCACATCACCTTTGCTTTGTAATTTCTCTATTTTTTCTAGGTAGATTGCCTTGAGCCCCATTAAAAGCAACTTGTCATTTATAAGTAAACTACAAAAAGAAGGCCATAATAAATATTCTCCCTCAATATCTTCACAGGTTAAATAGATGTCCAGGTTGTAATATTCCTTCTTCTGAGAAAACCATTCTTGTTCTGTGTACGTCTTCAACTCATCCATGTTCAGCCAAAGTTTCAAACAAAGATGTATAAACTACAAAGTAGTTTAAACTACAAAGTAGCAAAACTACTGCTATGAAAACTACCAATAACATTATCCTGGGTTCAAGGATCACAAAGCAGTGGTAATCAAAATTATTAATTTCATTGCTGGATAAATTGCACTTCATGTATGTCAGCCACCTCTCTTGACTAGACACACATAATTTTGCAAGGACAAATCTTGGAGAACCAGAACCCTTTGCCTTCCCTTGGGTCATAACTTCCCAATCCTGCCATAAAAAATATTACCACTTTTATAGTTAAAATTAATCTCCTTGCCCCTCTCCTTTGCTTCTGCTAACATTCAGCAGCTTCTGGCCAGTCCAAAATAATTTATGTTTAGTCTTCATCTAATCTATTTGGTGCCCTGTAATCTCTGAGGCTAGGAAAGCAGATTTTAAAATGAGCTTTTAGGAAGACACTATAAAATGTATACTAAAGAATTAATCAATATGCTACATTCTGCTTTTGCCTTTTGTTGGTTTTGACCCTTGAAATATTAAATGCTGGCAGTGCCTCTAGCCCATGCACTCCCTGCCCTCACAATGACCAGCTAGCCTAGGAACCATTGCCTGCAACAGTTGCCAAGCAACAAAGGAGTTGCCATAGCATGGTCCCTCAGCAGAGGGGAGGCCATGGGTCTTTGGAGGTAATGGGAGGTATGGACTTCTACAGAAGCTAATGTTTAAGTGCACCAGGCCGGAAGCCAGGACCAAACATCCCTTTTATTGGACGTCTTTTTAGTCAACAGACCCCTATTGGAGGCACTTTGTCCAGAGATCCTAGAAATGAGGCCATCAGGGCTGAGGTCTTTCCATATCACTGATGCTGTTTCATTGGAGACAATGTTCATTCCACTTAAATCTGAGAAAAAGTAGCTTGTCTTGTTTCAGCATTCTGGGCCTAAAGGATAAGGGTAATTATAGGACCAGTGTTTGTCCTTCTTATGTGCATGGTCTTTTCAGTCTGGGATTTATCCTAATGACCTTCACACAGAGAGAGCCAACTGTGAGCTTCCCCTCATTAATGGGCTCTTGGATCCATTAACATTTCCTCAGCACCCACCATCCTCTCCTGGACTGTAAGCTACATGGTGGTTCTGGAAATAATTGTGCTCACATGGTGAGTGAGTATTTTAACTCCCGAAAGGCCTCACCCGCGCCCTCCCTGTTTACTTTAAGATTAACATGGCCAAGGTTTTCCTAACAAATTTTGGCTTTGCACCAGATTGAAGCAGCCCTGGAGCCCAAGCATCTCACAGAAACATGGAATGGATGTTTTGCTGTTTAACTTGCAACAGGGTCTCTTGGCAAGAGAGAGGCTAAAGTCAGAATTTCCTGTTCCCCATCTCTTTGAGCCTCAGGCATTTTCTGTTGCCCCTAGAAAGTGGAGAGGAAGAGGCCAGACTCTGCCATCTCTCAGGGTCACTCTAGCACTTTCAATTGTGTTTCCCTTTGGTCACGTGCTGAAACAATGTGTACAAACAGCCAACTGAGCCAGCGTCACAGGGAATAGCTGGGTGACTCCCTTAACATAGACAATGTACAGGCAGAGTCTTTGTTCTCAGTGACAAGCCCCATACATTACTTTTCCTCAACTGAACTTTTGCATGAGCTTAGATTGTGAGATGTTATAATCACTTGCTGTCACAGTGATATGCTGCCTTACATGCCAAGTGTCTGTCTGGCTCTTCCCTCCAGCATCGTGATCTCACCCAGGGGGCTTTAGTAGGTCATTAGGGCTTCCTTCCTCCTTGGCTTTCTTATGGCAGGATCCAGGGATTTCCAAATGAAACAGAGCACAGTGCCCACTCTCTGATACTTCCGTTTCACAGATGAATATGATGACAAGCAGCCACTGACCAGCAAAGAGGAAGAGGAGAGGCGCATTGCAGAAATGGGGCGCCCCATCCTGGGAGAGCACACCAAGTTGGAAGTGATCATTGAAGAATCCTATGAATTCAAGGTACGCTCACCAACACTGCCCACCAGGAGCCAGGCTCACCTGGGGACAGAAACTGTTCATAGGGTTGGCCGAAGCTGTAAGATCCATCTGGAAAGAGTAGTAGATGTAATTTCAGGAATTGGCTTGTGAATTGAGAGCCTTTGGGGCCAAATTGGAATTATAGAGTTAATCAGGAACCAAGGAGTCTTGTAAACCAAACAGCATCAGAACCAGGGCCCAGCAGGAGGCATCCATGACTGCACAAGGTCAGAGGTGCCCCAAAGGGAAGGTTTAATCTGAGGGGATAGCAAGGAAGATGCAAAGGTGGATCCTAAGAGATTGTTATGTGTGGAAGAAACCAAGTTCTATTTGAAAATGCTAATAAATCTGTCAGAGCCAGGCATTTACACTGCTGAAAATTAGGGGGCTTTTGTTTTGGAGGGGGATAGTAATGTCTCCCTAGGGAACATCCCACTGACAAGCTCTCATTTATATTTAATCATTCTCTTCAGATCCAAGGACATTTTAGTACCATCAGTATACCGAACGTAGAGTGCCTGCAACCGGAGTTTACAGTTGAGCTGATAAAATTGGATTCCCAGTCTTCTAAATGATAAAAGTCATTTTTGCAGAAGTTGAATGTGTGGGCCTCGGGATGGAGCTTAAGACTTTGAAGTGAAATTTCCTGTTGATCCTTAGCTGCTCCCTCTGTCCCTATGTCCCCTCCCATCCCTTCTCCCCTACATGATTCTAGCATTTGGGAAGACCACAGGGGAAGAAACACTTCAGTTCTGCAGTGGGATATGAAAGGTGCATCCCCTCTCTTGCTTTCCAGAATTACAAACCCAGAGCACAGCAGTATTTTACCTGCTTACTTTTCAAAAGCAGACACTGTTCCTGTCTGAAACACCAGAATGAAGGTTTCAAAAGAGAGAATCAGACCACCAATTTAGAAGTTTCGGATTTTATCTGGACTTCTCATAATAGTCCCCTCTTTTCCTTTAGCTGGATCTATTAATTATTTTTTAATTTAGTTCACAAATGGAGGTGCCTGATAGGAGACAGGTGGAAAACAAAATGTCTTTGAAATTAAAGTGGAATATTTTAAGATAAAAATGCAATTAAAATTTTTCCTTCAGGCCACTGAGAATCTGTCTGTTAACTCTTCTTTCACACATTTCCATAGGAGGAGGGGGTCAGGGGGTAAACAGTGGAACCAATGCTTTCTAGGCAGACCCCGATCATTAGACCCCCATTGTATGACACAGAACTTGGCTTGTTGCACAACCATGCCTGGAATGTGCACAAGTTCCCTGTAATTCTAGAAGTCGGGGAATCTCAGACTGTCCATTTCTGGTGACCCATCTACTCATCTTTTCTCCATGTGTGTTCAACCTCACTCTTCCTCATTCACCCTCTTTTCATTTGGAATCAGAGAGCCTAGTGCCATTTTCTGCAGCAGAGAGTCTATGGGTTGGTATTCCTGAAGCAAGCTTGCCCCTGCCCTTTGCCTGAGTTCTCCTGGGGAATTGTGTGTTCTCTCCCTTATGGAATAATCCCCAACCTTCCCCTTCCATGCACCCATGACAGGAAGAGCAATCACAGTAACTTCCCATAAGAAGCATTAAGTTAAGTAAGGCCGGGCACAGTCTTCCAGGCAGCAAAGCTTTCTTGGGTCCAAAGCCCTTTCTGGTAACCACTATAATGATCTGACTGTTTGAAAGTACCCCAAGTCTCTACATGAAACCAGTTGTTTGGGGTACTTATCTTTGTAGGATAGCTTCCATAGACTATTTCCTGTCGTCTCTTCAAAGTTCATCAGTATAGTTACCATTAATAACTATAGGGCATGTTAGGGGCATGTTTTAGAACTGCCCTTAAGTATCAGCTTTGATTTTATATTATTTCAGAAATTTCTTTTACTAGAACATACGTATTTTAAAGAACTTACTCAGAGCTCCCAGAACTGTACCAGAGACCCAAATCTGGGTGATACCTTTCAATGGCCCACTCTGCTTTACCCACTGAGTTCTTGTTTACTATGGTGTGACTGAGGACCTGGTTTTATTAACACCCATTGCTGAGGGTGAGGTTTTCACAAGCCTTTGAAAATCTAGTGCAGTGAAAAACTGATCACTAGCATTTTGGAAACTCCTAGGTAAATACAGACAACAGTGTCCAAGTTCAGGTGTCTGAACTATATGTTTATTCACTCTCATTTTTCCCACAGGTCAAGGAAGGATACATATGCAAATTAAGTCCTAGGAAGAACCCTGGCTATACTATAATCCCCTAGGATTAACATGAACTACAGTTTAAAATCTACCCTGAGTTTTACACATAGAAGTTTAGTTTATCTTAAACATTTGTTCTTTAGCAGCTATTTCTTGAGGAAAGTCTGTGCTCAATGTTAGAGAAGTCTATCTGTTCAATTGTTTATTTCCCAGGTCATGGGATACTCCATCATGGATTCAGCACAGACTGCCCCTTTGGAGAGAACTGTCCCAAGTTTCCACTACATGAGGAAAAATTGAGGTCATTTCTTATTACATTCTACAAGGCACTTTGAATTTGTAGCAGTGAGGATGGTCAGAGTACTTGATGAGATGTGGCTGAGCTGAGAGAGGGAAGATGGATGCTGGTCATGTGCTTCAAGTTATGGTGGCCAAGAGCAGTGATGGTTACAGCTGTTATCAGGGGCACCAGCAGTTCTAGACACAAAGCTAGAAGCTGAAAGGTCATCACCCTAAGGACATACAATTCAGCCAAGAATAATGTCACGAATACAGAGTGAGCCAGTTGGAGATGGGCCCTTTCATGCCTATTATCTTCTCAATGTTTCAAGTCTGTTCCAATGACTCTTCTTGAGCAAACATGTTGGATATTATGATTTGGCTTTGGCCTTTAATACAAGCCCTTCAGATAGCATTTTGCTTACTCCCAGTTAGCTGGAAATGTGCTCTCTTAAACCTTAGTCAACTCATGTACATTGCATAAAACATATACAGATTTTGACCTATGACAAATAATTTCTGCCTCTTTGCAATTAGTGGAAATTCGAGGATGCTCTGACAGTAAGTGTGGATGTTTGGTAGACTAGTCACTGTGGTAGTTTCTTGGGAAGAGCAGCCTTAGTGTCTTGGAAATGACTTTTCTCCCTGTAGTTGCCATGACTTGTGGTACTGCTTTCAGTCCATCTGCTTACTTAGTTTTCTCGTGAACATTTGGCTGCTCCTTTTGTTACATTAACTGAATTTAGAAAGCTACAGAGTACTGATTGTACAAAACAAGGTGCTTAAAAAGTTCCAAAGAAAAATAAGGGGTATGCAGCACAGTGCCAGTAAAGCAGGGGAGATTTAGGGCAAGGTAAACGGCAATGTACCCTAAACCATAAGAACCGATCTTTTCTTGTCTTTGTCTATTCTTGTTTGCAGTAGGAATAAGGTGAGCCTGGGATTCTCTAACAGGCAAGAGGCTGACAAAATAGTACCCAGAGAAAAATCCATTTAGTGATGGCCATGCAGCAGGCAACCTGGAGACTCCATTATCTGGCTACATTTCATTGATAAACAAAAACCAATGGCAATATTTTTTGGTTCCATAATCTGTTTGTCACTTCCGGCTATTCGCAGATATGCAGTGCTGAATAGGGCATATGTTAATTCACTTGCAGATGAAACACTACAGATGAAACCAGTAGAGAAGGAAGTTGGTAAAGCATTCAGGGGGATGGATGGGCTTTTGCAGCATCTGCTATTCTAAACACTGAGGCTATTCTTCATTAGTCAGTGAAGGAGACTTGTATTTGCTACAAAGAAGTTTCCATTTCAGAATGTTTCCAACTAAGGACCATGCTTGTTTGCATAATCATAACAGTGTTTGATGTCAATACTGTTGTTCTGAGCCTAACATCTGCTACCCTTTATATAACTCTGGAGTTTCAAAATCAACAAGGTCTTGGATTTCCCGAGGCCTTAGCAAACCCAGCATTTATTATATTTTTCTTTTCAACCTTTCTAGAGTACTGTGGACAAACTCATTAAGAAGACAAACCTGGCCCTTGTGGTTGGGACAAACAGCTGGAGAGAACAGTTCATTGAAGCTATCACTGTCAGTGCTGGTGAGTGCCTTTCTCTGCATATTATAAATTCAAATTGCCCAGTCTGAGCTGAGTTTTCCTACCGTGGCTACTTGGTCTATGGCAAAGCACCAAAGGGCTTCCGTGGCAAAATTAAGGGAGAAATGAGTTTATTTGTTACATGTATGCACATTTTAAAGACTAAATTGACTATCTAGATGAAGCAAATGTCTTCAAACATGACATTTTTCTCCATCTATATTGCATCCTTCTGGAAATAGACAAGATAAATTTAAAGCGTTTTGTGTCTCTAATTCACAAATAGCCAATCACTAGGCTTTGTCTGGAAAATTCCCTGTAAGCAGCACAAAGGTGGCCAAGTGAAGTTCAAGAATAAAGCAGCAAAATCCTAGGTGGAAAGGGAAGACATTAAGACACTTGACCACAACCATCTGCATCATTTTACACTCTCTTCAACAACATTCAACAAATACGTGTTTGCACTGGCTCTAGAAATAGAAATAGAATCACATTCTGTTTCTTCTTGCACAAGCAAAGTACAGAGTTTTATTTAGGAAGATACTACAAAATGAAGTGTTTTTCAAACTCAAGGAGTCAGAAACCTGAGGGAATTAAATACAGAGAGAAGTGTCCTCTTCCTGTATTGTCAAACCCTGTCCATTCTTTGTGTGATTGTATAACGATAGAGGAAAGTCCCTCTTAAAGATTCATGAAAGCAACACTGTCCTTGGATTTCTTTTTTTCCTGTCCTTCTGCTCCATCTACACTGGCTCTCTTTAACGATCCCTGCAGGCTCATCTTCTACAGTTGCAACGAATTAACAAAGGTGGAGTTTCCTAAATACGTAGTGATTCCCAAGCTGTAAAATTTGGAAACTGCGTCACTAGCAGTTGGGCCATGATTTCTACCCCAAGTCCCCCTTTCCAGTCTGCCACAGGGTAATTTGACACATCTCCCAAGTGCTGTGGGAACAGAGGGTAGTAAAAATTTTATGCCTGTTTATTATTAGTGTGTTTATAATCTTGCTTTGGTTTCTTGCAATTGAATATATAGTGGGAATTTATGAACATTAAATGGTGGGTAACTGCTCAGGAGAGTGGATTTGGAATTTGCATATAAGCTCTAATAGAAGGAGGGGTAAACTCCCTTTTATTTCTTACATTTTTCTATAAATCTAAGATTAATATATGAGGCATGAGCTATACTCCCTCTTCACAGACACAACTAAGCAGACAAAAATTGCTAGAATAAGAAACTGCTGACGAAGCCAATAGTAGAAAATATTAAAAATGAACAAACCCTTTTATGGGCCTTGACATATTAGAATTGAAACATTAAAAGCATCCTAAGCCTTATAGTGAACCATTTCTAATCATTTCTGTTTTCTTAGCTGCAGGTATATGAGCATTTGTATAACAACCATAAGCTGGCCATCATTCCTTCGTTTTTCTATGTCAATTATTGTTCTTGGTGCAAGGCACATGACAGCGAATGAAACAAATACCCCCTCCCAAGTGGAGCTTACAGTCTAATGGAGGATACAGTAAATCAGACAGATACATTAAAATAAAGTGTATTTATGATGATAAGTTTGTCACGGAGAAAAGTAAAGCTGCGGAAGGGAACAGGAAATACGTGTAGGGTCTGCAATTTCAGAGAGATGGCCGAGATGACCCCATCAATAGACCTATTAAGGCCAAATTTGCTTTTCTAGCAGTGGAATGGTTTATGTTGGTTCATTCACATAGTTTTGTGACTCTCAAGAACGAGGAAACATTTTATGACCAGTCTATGGCAATAGAAAAGGGCAGCTTTAAACAGTGAGTGGGATTCTGCTGCCAACAAGGCCAGTGTCATGTATTTGATTCTGGTGAGAATAGGTATACAGAGAAACAACTAGAAGGATGTTAATACTGCCTTACTTAAAAGAGGTGGATTTTGACTTGCAAACACTTTCATATGTTGTGTTTAATATTATAATTATCGTTATCTTACTGAGGAAGAATCTGAGTCTGAGAGAGGCAACATGTCTTTAGAACATAGCTTAGATGCTAAATTTTATGAAGACTAGTCCAGTGTGCTATCTACTGCCCTTTAGAAGAAGGAAATTCCAACATGAGGAAAATTGCTGCCTACTCTCACAGAGAGACTGGCCGCGCGTCACATTACCTGCGGCCATGGTGTCATCATTTCATGATGGAACTAACTCCTGCCTAGAGCTTTTGAAGAATTGCTAATAACTGAGGTGTGAAACCTCTCAAGTCTTCTTGTCATACAATATATTGTGCTTTATGTTTCTAAATGACTGCTTGGAAATAAGGCATGACTGCTTAGAAATTCGCAGGCTGCTGGGTAAATCAACTTTATTTACAATTTTGAGAGACGACATATCAGAAAAGCAAACCCATGTTTTAAAAACACCAAATTATACTCAATTACATGAAGGGCAGTTTTAAAAGTTGAGTATTTGTCTTTATGATTAAATTTAACTGTCTAAAGAATGTCAGTATTCTTAGGCTGTTACACAGGCAATAAAATTTGTAAAGCAGCATTTATTGAAGTCAGACTTTCATTGGATTTTAAAATTTCATGGCTAAATAGTTGAGAGTCAGTACAATTTGCCTTATTACAAATATTAAATTGCTTTTAAAGGGCTCTACCGAGAGGTTTCTTTGCTATGCAATTTTCTGTGCAAAATTAACTCAATATATCTCGCTAAACAAAAATAATAATTTTGTAAATAGGGATTTGCTTTTCTTTCTCAGTAACTGTATTCAAACTGATTTCAAAGTCAAACCTGTGGCAATCTTCTTGTCCCTCTGCTTTTTCTGAATTTCATAGCTCAGTACTTGGGCCTCCTGTGACCACAATGATTCTGCAAACCCAGTTCTTTTAATTCCATATTTGAAGAGTTAAAGGATTTATGAGAATCCAGAGATTAGGAAGGGATTAAGCAGTTACATCCTGGCAGTTCTCCTTCTGTTTCTTCCTGGGTTGAACACTAGGAGCAGTGGGTTCTGCAGTTCAATGGCTGTCAAAACTTGCAAGGCAAGTCCAGTACCACGAGGTGCTGTTAAGATGTGCCAGCATATGCCCTTCTCCATGAAGCCAGCATTCACTGTCCAGTTTGAATTTTTCCCAAATCTCCTTCTACCAGGGCAGAATGGTGAGCTGACTCTAAAAAATCGTGTGCCAGCTGAGGTATCAAGGGAAATAAGTGTGTCAGAGAAGAGGGCAAACATTAGCTGGATAAAGGGAACCAGGATGCCAGTGCCAGTTCCACAACCACCATATCATTCTTCACAACAGCTTTGGACAGAGGCGAGGCAAAGGAGAGAATGATTGCAAGGCTGGCTTTGGAGACAGATGTGGGTTTGTGTCCCTGCCTTCCAAAACCTCCCTGGGTGACTGCAGGAGATTACTACAACCTCAAGATCTCAGTTTGCTCACACCTCAGAATCTCAGTTTGCTCATATGTAAAGTAGAGATAACGGCTTTATTCATAGAGCTGCCATAAGAATTAATTTAAACCGTGTGCATTTTCACAAACGCCATCTGTATATGAAAATACCAAAGTTGGTTGTTTGGGAGGCAATTCCATTATAGAACCTATAATAAAATATGATCAAATTTTGTGCAAATGCAATTAATTCAATTTAATTAATAAAATGGCTATGGGACTAAAAACACACTGGTTAACTTCTTTCTTTCATGGTATTGTGCATACCATTTTATAGATAAGAACACTGAGGTTCAGAAAAACAATGTAACTACTTGCTCAAGAAGCAAAACTGTTAAGGGGCAGTGCCAGGGAACAAATCAGCCCAACAGTCTCTCCAGCATGAAGGGTGCACTTGCTTGCTGTGCATGAGGCCTGAGTGAACACACATGTAGAACACACATATACACAGGCACAAAGAGACATGCATGCATTGTGCAAACACACATGAACACAGAGACACACATACAAATCAGGTATGCATGTACACAGAGGCATACACACATACAAAGATACACAAAACATGCATACATAGACATGCACATTATATAGTAGGTATTTGTTTGGATATTGGAGCTGCAGCTTGAAATAGAAATGGGTTTTTTTTCCTTAATATTTGTTAGGTCTCCTTATAGTCCAGTGCATAAGTTCCTTGGGGAGGATGCCAGTCAATTCCCTAAAGAACGAAGGGAAGAATTTGTATTCCTAGGTACACCCATAGGCTTCTCCTGCCTAGTAATTTGTGACATTCTTTGAAGTCAACACACTCCTCCCTCTTTTTATTTCTTGAGACGGAGTCTCGCTCTGTCGCCCAGGCTGGAGTGCAGTGGTGCAATCTCGGCTCACTGCAAGCTCTGCCTCCCGGGTTCACGCCATTCTCCTGCCTCAGCCTCTCTGAGTAGCTGGGACTACAGGCACCCGCCACCATGCCCGGCTAATTTTTTGTATTTTTAGTAGAGACAGGGTTTCACTGTGGTCTTGATCTCCTGACCTCGTGATCCGCCCACCTCGGCCTCCCAAAGTGCTGAGATTACAAGCGTGAGCCACCGCGCCCGGCCACACTCCTCCCTCTTTTACCTAATATTAAATATTCAGCATTAAAGAGTTTCCTGAAATTGTTTTTCTTTTGACATATCCATTTGCATATCAGACATAGTATGTATTGGCATCTTTATAATGAAAGAATACTCAAAAGTGACCCCCCCCAAAAAAAAAACTCCAGCAGTTTTGGTTCTGTCTCTTACCAACTGTATAACCTTGGCAAAGAATTTAACACTTCTGATTTTTGGTTTCATCATCAGGAAAAGGAGAGAGTTGGACTAGGCTAGCTCTAAGACACCATCCAATACTGAAACGTGGGAGCTCTGTCGATGGCCATTATAGTCCTACAGTAGCCCTGACGGGGATTTTGCTTCATGACCCGTCGGATTTTGACAATGGAAAAGCGTATCTTGCCCATCCCCTGGCTTGCCTAAACTAAATATTCAGCACAATAGCAGCATACACTTCACTTCTGTTCTTCTAGAAGGAAGGGAATTAGAGGAGAGTTGAAGTTTAGCCTCAAAGAAAGCCAAGTGAGATCATGATTCAGAAGTGCCTATCTTCCTGTTACATAATTGGAACATGCCAGTGGAATCTTCTACAGCACAAGGGAAGACATTCTACATGAGGCCCAGCTGGTGCATGCTGCTGACCTGTCCACACTCACTACACTTCACAGCAAATTAAAGTGACCCAGTTCTAGCTAAATAAATAAGTAGAGGGCATGTCACCTTAGCCCACCAGTCCAATATGGACACTAGTTCAGTTTGAAGGATGCTTCTGTCATCAGTCCATCCATGCATGCTCTGTGGATTAATATCCTCAATTATTTAATATAAAATACTGTCAACTCAGTGGTCCCCTGGACAATAATTCACTTGACTGTCAGCCTGAAGGCTAATCTACTCTAAAAGTCTTAATAAAAATGGTACCTCAAATGAGTTTCAAGGGATTGCCATGAAATCTGGTCTAAGCAGGAATCTTTTCAGCATCTCATCTGTTATTGAACATCATCACTATGGGGAAATTCTCATTACTTAACCCTTGTGATAACCTTAGGTCATCTGAAAATCCAATTTGAGCAGTTAAAAATTCTGCTAGGGCCGGGCACGGTGGCTCATGCCTGTAATCCCAGTAGGGGAGGGCTGAGGCAGGTGGATCACGAGGTCAGGAGATGGAGACCATCCTGGCTAACAAGGTGAAACCCTGTCTCTACTAAAAATACAAAAAGTTAGCCAGGTGTGGTGGCGGGTGCCTGTAGTCCCAGCTACTAGGAAGGCTGAGGCAGGAGAATGGTGTGAACCCGGGAGGCAGAGCTTGCAGCGAGCAGAGATCGCGCCACTGCACTCCAACCTGGGCAACAGCGAGACTCTATCCCAAAAAAAAAAAAAAAAAAATTCTGCTGTGTCAGATTTGACATAGCCTCAGTGTGACTAGAAGACAACCAAAAAAAGGAGGAAGGTGTTATCAATGGGAGTTCTCATTTTGCCCTGTTTCTTATGTGATATCAACATTCATAATTTTCCTTTGTCTAAAATCTTATGTTGACTGAGGTACATGAAGAAGGATGCTAGTCTCATGAGAAAAAGTAGGTACAACTGTCCAAAGAAAGTTTCTCACTTGAGCCAAGGAGTTCAAAACCAGCCTATGCAACATAGTGAAACCCCATCTCTACAAAAAAAATAAAAAATTAGCTGGGTATGATAGTGCATGCCTGTAGTCTCAGCTACTCAGGCGGCTGAGGCAGTAGGATCACCTGAGCCCAGGAGTTCAAGGCTGCAGTGAGCCGTGATTGCACCACTAGACTGCCTAGGCTACAGAGTAAGACCCTAACTCCAAAAACAAAAAAGAAAAGTTTGTCAAAGATATATGAGTGTGAAATTGTGGCCCACTTTGGCCAGGTGTGGTGGCTCATGCCTGTAATCCCAACACTTTGGGAGTCTGAGGCAGGCGGATCACGAGGTCAGAAGATCGAGACCATCCTGGCTAACATGGTGAAACCCCGTCTCTACTAAAAATACAAAAAAAAAAAAAAAAAAGAAAAAAAATTAGCTGGGCATGGTGGCAGGTGCCTGTAGTCCCAGCTACTCGGGAAGCTGAGGCAGGAGAATGGCATGAACCCAGGAGGCAGAGCTTGCAGTGAGCCGAGATCTCACCACTGCACTCCAGCCTGGGTGACAGAGAGAGACTCTGTCTCAAAAAAAATGAATAAAAATAAATAAATAAAAAATTGTGGCCCACTTTTTGTTTAATGTTACCATTTGGCTTCTATGACACGGCTGGTACTTTGTAGGCATTGTTTCTGTTCTTCACCTATATTCTGAGCTACGTCATTTTTCCCAAAGTTTACAACTATGGATCCTGAGGCCCAGAGTGGTTATGTGACTTGTGTAGGGTCACACAACTAGCAAGTGATTAGCTGGAATATGAAACCCCATCATTGTGAGTCTAATTCCAGTAGGCTTTCAGCTCGATCCTAGGTGTTCCTCCTACAACTTTAGTTTAGGTTTCAAGTGCTCACATTTCAGATGAGTTAATTCAGGACAAAAGGGATGAAGTTAACAAGTCTTTTAATCTCAGTTACACATGGGGAAGGATTTCCTAGAAAGTCCAGACTAAATCCCATCATAAGGAATGCAGAGGGACTTCCAAATTGTTTTTGTGATGTAGGAATTATATTTATATCCGGAGCCAGAAATTGTGTCAGGTCTTATGAAACAAAATGTAATCAATGCCCAGCCTTTTCTCCAAGCTCCTGGTCTTTCTCGGTGATATTATTAGTTATCTAGGTAGGTTGTTTCATGCTTAGAATCACTGGCATGCTTGAAAAAAATAGCAACAAAAGTCAAATAGCAATTATTTGAAACCAACAGGAGATATGAACAACGCTGCTGCCATCCAACTTAGCTCTTATTCCTTGTTTCAGTGTAGAGCTAAAAGATTCACATTCTCTGTGATTGGTAGAGAGTGCATATAACATGGATGACGAATAAAGTGTTTAAATTCTTTATTTGTTGGAATCTTTGGCTTCTCTAGATACTTGAGTTCAATGGTCAAAAAGCCACCAATTAGATATGGGGCTCTGGACAAGACCTCTAACCTCCCCTGTGAGTTGATAGGATTAGAAGAGATGACCTGTGAGTTGTCTTTAGGACATGGAAATACTAAAGGGTCCCTTAAAGGACCCTTCACTTTCATAAATAAAATGCCAACTTGCTTTCCATGTAACTGCTATTTGAAATTTAGAGTTCTAATTTATCCCACAAATTACTACTAATTTTACTTCACAGGTATCTTTAAATTATCCAGTCCATCCTTGTAAGTGATAATTTTTTTAAAATGTAAGCTAGTTCATTACATTTACGACATTTTCTCAGTTTGAAATGTACTGACAAAATTGTATTTGGAAATTTGAAATCTCAGTTACAGTCTCTCTTCTATTTTTTGTTTTAAAAAGATGGGGTCTCCTCCGTTGCTCAGGCTGGACTGCAGTGGCACATCATAGTGGCATGTCATAGCTCACTATACCCTTGAACTCCTGCGCTCAAGTGATCCTCCAGTGTCACCCTCCTGAGTAGCTGGGACTACAGGCAGGCACCACCATGCCTGGCTTCTATTTAATTGTTACACAGCCAGGTCTTGCTGAGTGTCCCACCCAAGCTGCCACCCTGCTCTTCTTGGTAGACCCATCTTATTCAAAACTGCAGAGGAGGTCAGGTGCAGTGGCTCACACTTGTAATCCCGGCACTTTGGGAGGCCAAGGCTGGTGGATCACTTGAGGCCAGGAGTTCGAGACCAGCCTGGTCAACATGGCGAAACCCTGTCTCTACTAAAAATACAAAACAAAATAAATTAGCCAGGCGTGGTGGTGCACACCTGAAATCCCAGCTACTAGGGAGGCTGAAGCACAAGAATCACTTGAACCTGGAAGGCGGAGGCTGCAGTGAGCCGAAATCATGCCACTGCACTCCAGCCTGGGCAATGGAGCAAGATTCTGTCTCAAAACAAAAAACTGCAGAGGTAGTATCCAAACTACAGGTCTCATGCCTGTTCTTCTGCCTCACATTAACTCTATTTATCTGTTGTTTTACTATGTTGGAGGTTTTTCTAACCTGTATTCATTGCACATAACTATATATTGCAAGGTTGTTTGCTGCACCAGAATTTATGTAAGAGAGTGATACAAAAGATTCAAGTACCTTTCAAGAAATACATGCTTTCTGTGCATGTCTTGCCCCCAATAAAGAATTTCCTTTTTATTAATAAAAAAGAAAGAAATTTAGGGCTCTAACTTTAACCAAGATGCAATACCTACCTTAGAATACATGTTAAAGTGTGTAATTACACTGACTTCACAATATGTCACTTAAGACATTTGATGCTTAAAATACACTGTTTAATGGTCACTTTAAGTGAATTCAGTAGCCATTCATCCTTGATGAGAATTGGATATCACAAAGTAAATCTTAAAGTTCTTATCAGAGCCTCTTTTAAAACTGCCCTCATTGGAGTATAACTTATCTGTAATTTTAATTTTTATCTTTAATGTATGACATTTGGAAACTACTATTTTATCTTTTATGAAACCTCACAATGCCACCCACTAAACTTTAAACACGATAAATTCCTAATCTAAAGAGAAGCTTTTTTCCCTAGAAAATTAATTCTTGTCACCTTGCAACTGGAAGGTCATAACTATATAATTCAATGGTTTCTAAATTGCTTTGGCCGTTGGAAAGCACAGTCTTTTTTTAATCTACGTGTTCAAAATTCAGTCAACTCAGGTGACTAAAAGCATCCTTTATTTCTGCTTCAGACATTTTTTGTCCTATTTTTGTCTTAAAATATCTTATGCTCTATTAATAGGTACAGATCTGCTCAAGTCCTCTTAGAAGTAGGAAGACTCTAAATTAAAAACAACAACAACAACAGCAAATCTGCCCTGTTCATCGCTATTTCTCTAACACTTAAGACAGTGCTTGGCAATAAGACAGTGCTTGGCAATGCTAAGTCTTTGTTTTATGAGGAATGAATACATTTATTTGTGAATTAAAGTTTTCCAATCCCTATATAACTGGATTAAAAGACATCATCATACTGTGTCTGATCTAGAAAACAATCTATATAAATACATACACACACACACATGCCATACACACACCATGTTTCAAAAGGAGTTTGAGACATTTGTTTTCTCTATGTCAAACTTCCTACCACTTGACATGGAGATGTGAACATTCACATATTTGTACACATAAGATATATTTATCTGTGTATGTGCAAATTGGACATGCAAATATAAAATGACATTTTCTGTCAATGTTCTTAAGCATTCTTAGTAAAATTTCACCGTTACGTAGCTGATAATTATGATCCTAAGAGGAAAAGCAGAGGGCATGAGTAAGAAGAAAGACAGAGTTAAGTTCCAGAGATAAACTATTTATGGGAGATATTCTAGGGACATACTAGTAAGTGAGCAATACTAGTAAGTCAGCAAAGCAAATTTAGGATATCTATCGATCTCAAAATGCAGCAGTAGCAGGAGAAAATGTTGAATCAGGTAGCTACAGTTTCCACTTCCAGAACAAGGCAGGCCAGAAACACAGGTGGAAGTACGAGAGGGTGGGAGAACTAAAAGCAATTATTTTCTGGCCCCTGGATATGCTTTAGCTGATGCTTCTGAAAAGAATATTGGCTCGTTGGGCTATTCTTCTCTTAAATTGCATATTATAAAATCTTGAGGAAAACATCATATTGAAGGGCTCCAGAATGATTCGGCACTCTTATTTGTAAGCCCGAAGTCATGTCTCTAATGCAGCTTTGTCTGGGGTGGCAGCAGCTCCACTCTGCAAACAATGTGCCATCACTGGGTCCAAGAGCTCTTTTGTTGGCATGGGCTGCTGCAATGTGAATACAGTTTTAGTTGTTGCTTGCAAATCCACGTATAAGGCATGAGGGGACTTTTCATCCCCAGTCGGCAGCCTTTGTATACTGTTTTCAGTAGGGGAAACATTGCAGCCTAATCCAAAGAAGTGGAAGGAGGAGAAACCATAGCCACCCTCCACCACACACAAACACTCTCCATAGGCAGAGAGGAGCCACATAAAAGTGACTGGCAGCATTACTTCTTGCTGTTCACAGCCTGCTCTCTCGATAAAGACCTTGTCTTTCCAACTCCTGCAATGAAAAGCCACTCACCTGAACCAACCTTGGCACATACATCCCACCCTATGCTTCTCCCTTGCCTTGCCTTTGACTGGTCAGGTCTGGCTGGGTGTTGTGTCTTATGGCTGTTAGATAGAGCATCTTAGAATCCTGGCACCGAGCTGGAAAGGAGCAGTGATTCTAACCTCCCCTTGCCTTTTTTTTTTTTTTTTTTTTTTTTTTTTTTTTTTTTTTTTTTTTTAACAAATAAGAACCTGAGAACAGAGAGAGGGAGTCTCCTCCAAGATACAGAGAGGCTGTTTTAGAACCCAAGGCTTCTGCTGCACCATAAAGCATTGCTCATTTTTCTTCTGGAGTTGTAGAACCAATGCCTTAACCATCAGACACTCCATATCTGCCCCCTGATGTTATCTACTGACCAGTGGGCTTCTTGGTGATGTGATGCCTTAGGATTAGACAGAGCAAAGACTGAAGCTTTCCTGGCCAACGCCTTAGCAGCACTGAGTGACCGAATGGTCTCCCAGTTGGTGAATAGTTGTTTTATATCTACACAAGCCCCACAGCAGCCTCGTGTAGTAGCTACTCATGAACCCATTTACAAGAAATGGAGAAACTGAAGTTGGGATCCTCCCCCAACCCACAAGTTCTGATTCCCAAGTCAATCCTCTTTCCATCTTGTCACACTTGCCTCCCAAAGCTTAATGCCAGTAGGACACAGGCATATTTCTGTTCTCTACACAGTTGTGCGTGAGCTATTTTCTCTGCCTGGAATACTTTCCCTCCATATCCGATTATTTCTCCTCACTAAAGTCTTAGCTCACATGTCAACTGCTCAGAGGGGTTTCTCGGCCTCCCAGTCACAGGACTTCATTGTATTCATAATTCATATCAGTATCTGAAATTATTATATTTGTTATTTGCTTACTTTGATTACTATCTCCCCTTGCCAGAATGGAAATTCTATGAGATCAGGGATCTTATTTTTCTGCATTTGCAATGCCTAGAACTGTGCCTGACACGTAAGTCAACAATAAATACTTACTAAAGAAATGAGTGGCACTAATAAAGTCAGTCTTCCAACCACCCCATTCCCTTTGAAGATTTCCTAGAGGTCCAGGTTAGGGGTTCAGCCTGGGCTTGAGGTGCAAAACAGTGACCCAAAATATTTTAGAGTTCAAACCTACAGACTTAATAGAATATGCACCAGGCCTTGACCAAATAAAAAAGATAGGCCACTGACTTATTGACAATAGGAGGGAAAGAGAGATTTTCCAGATGGTTGATATTGAAGAAAAACATCACAACATCATGTCGCATGGTTACTATTTATGAGAGACAAGAAAGCCATGGCAGACAGACAAACAAGATTGTCAGCACCCACCTTAGCCTACCTACCCTCTAATAGAAGTGTTCAGGAGCAGTGAGGGAAGGAGATGCTCCATCTGAATTCCACCAATCAGCTAATTTCCCTCAAGCCAAAACTAAGTTTACTATTGTAAGCACAGAACTTCTCTTAAAAATCTTGTTTATACCTTCCCAATAGCACAAAAGAGAAAGTTGGTTTTGACTATGCCCATTTTCCAGAAGGAGAAACGGAGGCACACAGAATCTGTGAGGTGGCCAAGAGCAAGTAAATCATGGGACCTTATGGTCAGTGGAGGGCCCTGCTTACTGAGATCTCATTAAAAAATCACAACAGAAAGAAGGAAAGAGGAACAGGCAGATGAGGGGTGCTTGAGCAACTGCCATCACTTTGTATTGTGCAAACTGAGGACATCATTAGACTGTTACTCAATTTGCATCACCACTTTGCTCGAACGTTAACTTTCAAACCCTATGTTCAGAACAGAGTCCATTCAGGAGATCCTGAGATCAGGAGAAGAGTTATGAGACTGTTATTGTCATTGCAGAAGAGCCAGAGTCCTTTCCATTTGCTCCCCAGAGAGACAGATGTTTGCCACCAAAATGAGGAGAATCCCACTTCCCAATGGGGCTGAAATAAACCCCGAATAGAGGATTTGCATAAAGATGCATTTTTTAAAATAAAATTCTAGGAAGAATAAAATTGAGCCAGCCATTGATTCTCTGAAAGGGCAATATAATATTTTGTGTATTATATCATATCCAGAGGGTTAATTTAAGGAGGAGAGATATTTCCCAATTACACTTTTCATAAAACAATGCTAAATGAGCTTACATTTTATCGGAATGAATTTTTGCTGCACAAACCATAGAGATTTTTCTCTATGGAAACCATGGGTCATGTAATTGTAGTGAGGTGATAGAGTTTTAGATCTCATAAGCAAGTCATTTAAATTCTCTGAGCCTCAGATTCTTCATCCCTAAAACAGAGAAAATAATACCTACTGCAGCAGGCTCCTGGGAGGATGAAGACTAAGTGGGATGTACACTTTTACCTACATGCATAAAAGTAACACTCAGTAAGTGAACCTGCATTCATAGATGAATCACAGCAGCATCTTAAGAGGCTCTGGGCAGTGTTTATGCCCCTCTGCATGTGGAGCAGCCTTGGGTATACATCTACCCTTTATATACATGTTAACATTCTCTAGGACATAATATTGATATGTTTGTTGAAAATTACAGGGTTATCACTGCCGAAACAGTTGCTTCACGACTCAGCTTCCCACACTACAGGAGGCTAGTTTAGACACAGCTGCTGATATATACAAAGTGTTATCAGAGTCCTCAGGCCAGTCTTAGAACCTGGTGTGCCCACATACTACCCACTGTAACTAAACCATCTAAACTAGCAGGAGGTATCTACACTTGCTGAGTACCAATTCTACTTGACAAAGCCTTATTTCTTAGGTATTCAAGTCTATAGAGAATGTTTCCCTTTTTCAGGAGCTTGGAATTCTGTCAATCCTACAATTAGTAAAGGGTAAGAGAACACTCTGAAGTTCAAGATTCTTACCCTGACTTGGAGTTATTTTATAAACAACCAAGCTCCGGGAAAAAACACACATGACTAATTACATTAAACTGTAATTTAGGAACACTCAATTCATATAGCAGAATTTTTTTAGGAACAAGAGACACTAAAGCAATCAATTTTCAGCTTTAAACAGATTTGTTTTGGTAATAATCGAACTTGCACGGAGCTAGAACTCCTTAGTGAATCCATTTTTCGTTTTGACAGTGGCTACATTCGCTGAGAAATATTTCTGTCACGTTAAATATTTATTGTGCTATGTTAACCATCCCAACAAAGTCCATAATGGCTTAAGCTGGTAAGCATTCTGTTCTTTCTGGATGATTTCATCTAGATGTTCATTCATTTCAGCCAGGTTTGAAAGTTATTAACAGAGAGTGAGTTGCCTTCTTGAGGCCCTTTACAATACCGTCACACATTACCTGGCCCAAACCCCTTAAGAAGTAGCACTGGTCCCGTGGGACAGGATAGCTGTGGCTTGGAAGAAGCGGGTAGGGATGGCTAATGGGGCCTGTATAGAACAGTCCAGTAGTCCAAGTTACAAATATATAGCAAACTCGAACTCAGATTTTATGTACAATAGTATTGATATCCAATGCGAGGGATCTAGGTTGTGCATTCCTTATGAGACTCTAATGCCTGATGATCTTTCACTGTCTCCCATCCCCCAAAGATGGGACCATCTAGTTGCAAGAAAATAAGCTCAGGGTTCCCACTGATTCCACATTATGGTGAGTACATAACAATAATAGAAATAAAGTGCAAAATAAATGTAATGCGCTTGAATCATCCCAAAACCATCAAAACTGTCTTCCAGAAAACCAGTCACTGGTGCCAAAAAGTTTGGAGACCACTGGCCTAGGGGATGGGGCCTGGACAAATGAATAGAACCTAACAGCCTGAGCTGACTGCCAGAGACTCTAAACCTGGATTGTGAGATTATGAGTTCCCTAATAGCTGAAACTCTCAGAAGTGGCACAAGTAACCATTCGGCAGAGAAATTTGAAAGAAATTCATATTAAGCAGGGGTTGAACTTGGCACACTCCAAAACCCTCCTAAAGCTTTAAGCTCAGGTATTTTCTAAGACCCACGTTTCAGTTGGTAGAAGAAAATGCCTACATTTTCTTCTGTGCACTGGCAACTCATAGATCTAGGAATTCGAACCAATTGTTTTCTGAGCTATCTTTGATAGGAAGTGTCTTTCAATATACTTAGAAGAAAAGTTGTTGACATCATTTACTTTGCATCAGAGAATATGTTAAGTACTTCCCACCAATTAAGGTATAGAGAAATGTTTATTGCACATCTCCAAAATACAAAAAAAGAGATAAACTCTTGTTTGGGAATAAATCGTTGGGTTACTGAATTTAGTGGCAGAGGCCATTAAGAGTGGGAAGAGATAAGTTGTCACTAGACATAAGGTAAAAGCATGTAAAAGGGAAAAGAAAGAAAAGTTTCAGATCATTTTATGAGCAAGAAAGTAAAAACCACTGGCCTTTATGGCGTCAGATACACAGGCATACACACTTTCTCACACATACACAGATATACACAGATGCAAACTAGGGAACAAAAATGTATCAACTGAATCACCATTCTGTTTTATTTTTCTTAGCTGATTGCTAAGGTCTTTCATCTTTTATTCTTTATGATTCTCTCAGAACCTTTAAAGCAAAGAGAAACAGAAATATGTAACAGGAGGGTAGAATTTGATTTGTAATTACTGTATGTCAGGTTGCAAAAAAGTCATAATTCTGGAGGAGAAAGCCTATTGAGTGCCTGGAAAGAATTGAAAGTCAGACACGTCCACAGATGAACAGCAGCATACATTTTCCAGACCGCTTTACATACAGACTTGTGATGATTCAGGCCACTTTCCCAAATTCAAGGGTGATGAGCTAGAGGCAAACCAGGATGTTTGATTCAGATGGTTGACCTTTGGCAACCAGAAATGGAAATAAGAACTTGTCACACTCTAAAGGAGAGATTCCTTATGATTCAACGTTAAGAAAGGAGATTCTGCCACTTGCCAAAACACGGATGAGCCTGGAGGACATTACGCTAAGTGAAAGAAGCCAGACAGACAAAAATATTGCATGGTCTCACTTATATGTGGAAAATATATACGTTTGAAAAGAGCTCAAATACACCGAGATAGGAATGAAGCAGTGGTTACCATCTTACTATAGGCAGGGGTTGGGGGAGGCAATGAGAGACATAGGTCGAAGGATACAAAATAGCAGATAGGAAGGATGAACATGTTTAGAAATGGAATGGACCACATGGGGACTAATGCTAATGAAATTGTATTAGAAATGTTTGTTAAATAAGTAGACTTCAACTGCTTTTGTCACAGGAAAAAGTAACTAGATGAGATAGATGTTAATTTGCCTCCCTATAATAATTTTACTATCTAACTATATCCTGTTAACAAGACATTGTTAATCTCAAATATATACGATAAAATTTTAAACAAATGTTTAAATAGAAAAAATAGAGGTTCCAAAACAGTCACACCATGATCCCCTGCTTTTACCTGATTGATTTATTTCCCATGTTTTCTTGGTCCCCGCGGGTCTGAGAAAGAGCTTATGGCTGGCTCTGCCAAAGAAATAAGCAACCCAAAAATCGTATCTAGAAAGTATTAGAATACAAATATTATGGCACCTCAATATTTTCAAATTCCTAAAAAAAAAAAAAAAGGTGCCACTGTATCTATATAACACTAGGCATTAAAAAAATTCTGACTCAAACTTTGAATCAATATGTGATACTGAACTCCTCTACTTTCTTCCATGAGGCATTTTCTATAGTAAAATGTTCCCTGGACTGTTAGATCAAATCCCAACTCACTTCAATTCTGTGTGAGATTATTTTTGCAAGTCACTTAAATTCTCTGAACTTCAGGATCTTCATATGTATAATGGGATTAATAATGCCCACTTTGCACAGTTATTTTAAGGATGAAATAAGATCAGGTATGTGAAAGAATTTAGCTCAGTGCCTGTCAATTAAGAGACACCCCACCAGGTTCCCTTCCTGTTTCTTTCTTTTCTTAAAAGCAAGCAGCTTGGGGAAATGAATGATAATGGCTCATTCAAACAGAATATATACTCAGTGAAATCAGGATATTCACATTGTATTGATTTACTGCCTTCCTTCAGACAAGTAACAATAATGGAATATGGCACATTTGTCTATAAAGAGGCATACAATTTTAAAAAGGACTTGAGTATTTCTTCTTCCAGTCCCCACAACAGCTCTGAGATGGGAGTTAGGAAACTCATTTGACAGGTGAGCAACTGAGGCTCAGGAAATTTAAGTGTCTTGCCCCAAAACAAGCTGTCAGAACTATAAAGTGGCCTAAGTCTTCTGACCCAAGTGTCCATTATCTTCCAGCAGTCTCTTTTTCTGGTTCTCAGAGCTCTCCCTGAATTCAAGCCCTGAGCAGGTAGACAGAGATGTAAAGAAACACCTGTTTACTTTAAAAGATATGTTACCTACTTTAAAAGATACATGCAAAGCCCAGGGGTTTGTCTTTCACGGTCAGTCATGCTGATGATGCTCTTGCTGTCATGCTTCCAAGCCGGAACGGTACAAGTACTGTTACATCAATAGCTGAACTGACACCCTGTGCACTATCTGCATTTTTAATGATTTGGTTACTTTTGTAGTTATATTTAGGAAGTCCAATGTGTATCAGGGAAGCCATTTAAAAGGCAATAGGAAGGATTAATCAAATACAGGTTATTTTCCATTAGCTGAAAAGAATGATTCTGAGATAAGAGGAATTTACTTGGGATTCAGTAAAAGCAAACCCACCAACCTGTCTTTCCTTTCTAACACAGAGAAGGGACTTGAAAGAATTACGTAGCCTCTAGGAACCCTAGGCTGGTGAACATAGAGAACCACAGAACAGGCATACTACCATCATCTTTGCTGTCACATAAAAGATGCTCCTAGGATTTTTTAATGTTTCACTACTCTTCACAAAGAAAGAACAGACTTTCAAGTGTAGTCCAGATGGTGATGGATGAACATGATATTTCTTTGTCCTTTCCTAAGACAGGGTAATTGCGCATCATGCATGGCAGTCCGTGGTCATTTTTAATATTTAAGTGATGTCTGAGTTGGAAATTAAAATTTATAAAGAGCAGTGAGATCCCAGAGAAAAGTATGGGAGGCCACTTTTCCTTTCAAATGTTATAAAAGCAGATGGGCTTCCCATTCCAGACTTATGCATTAAAACATTTAGATTCTTTGTGATATTGGAAGCCTACAGAAAGAACACACTCTCTCTCTCTCTCTCTCTCTCACACACACACACACACACACACACTCACACACACATTTTGCATTAATTGATCATGAAGGTAATTTCAGAGGACAAAATTAATTTTTGTTTTTAAAAACCTATAATGTAATCTTAGGACCTAGCATGTTGACTAAACAAATAAATAGAGGGAAATAATGATAACTACCATGATAATCATTACCTTGAAATATTCTCAGACACTTTACAAAGATGATCTAATTATTCCTGTGTACATCTCTCACAGGAAAGGTGTTATTTCTATCTTGAAGACAAATATAATGTCTACTCTCAATTTATAAGTGGCATTTCTTCTGAGAAGCTTCATTATTTGTTTTCTTGTTCGTCTTCAAAATAAGAGATTTAGATGCCCCAAATTAAGTAATTTTGTAGAGAAAAGGCAGCATAGTTCATGTTTCTGTGATTTATTCAAATGTTTTCCAAAGCATTTTATTCATATGCCCTGTGAAATTATAAAATGTTCACAAATATAGAAATTAAAAAGGATAGGATCCAAAATAAACATAACTAGAAAACCTAGTGCTTTTTCTCAACTTTTCTGAGTATGTGCACCCTTCCCAGCCCCGGCTGGAATGGGGAGTGGGTAAGAGGAGATTCTGGGAATGGGAATGTATTAATGTGACTTTCTTCTTCCTTCCTCCTTCAAATAAACCCTGAGGATTGCATCTCTAACATGGAGTTCTACCTGGAGCTAAAGTGTAGGGTAAAAGAGAAGTGGGAAGAAAAGTAAAAGAAAGAAAAAAGAAGAAATGTATAAGGAAATAAACAAAAAAGAGTAGGTAATAGAAACACTGAGTAGTTGTTCCTACATTTCCATGTCATGATATAGAGAGGCTTCTGAAGGGCTGCTGTAGTTTACTAGGGCTGCTGTAATCAATACCACAGACTGGGTGGTTTGAATAACAAATTTCTTCTCTGGCAGTTCTGGGAACTGAAAATCTGAGATCAAGGTGTTGGCAGGTTCGGTTTCTCCTGAGGCCAATCTCCTTGGCTTGTAAATGTCTGCCTTCTCACTGGATACTCACATGGTCTTTCCTCTGTGCACGCACATCCCTGATGTCTCTCTGTGCATCCCAGTTTCCTATTATAAGGACACCAGTCATATTGGATTAGAACTCACCCTAATGGCTCCGTTTTCACTTAATTATCTTTTTAAAGGCCCTATTTCCAAATAAGGTCACATTCTGAGGTGCTGACAGAGCTTTAACATATGAATTTTGGGGAGACACAGTGCAGCCCATACCAGGTGTTTTTATTAAAAAGTATCTTCTGCTTCCAGGCAAAGTTGATATAACAAATACTGCATGAACAGCAGAGGGAACGGTCAGCAATGCTTTTTCACTCACAAACATTCTGATGAGCTGACCTGACTCAAGCTCCTCACTGGGGAGTTCTCCAAAGGCAATTCCACTCATCTGCAATGGCTTCTCCCAGCAGTTTATCCAAAGCCTCAAAGATGAGGCTGCTTTCTTCACAGACCCCCAAAGTGTATTCATATAATTCCAACCATGTGCTCACAGAAGAGCAGGCCATTGCCTCTTCTCTTTTCCTGTAAAATGACAGAGGACAAATCCAGACATTCCTCTTTAGATGTTTTCTGAGAGGTGTTTTTCCCTCAAATCTCTTGTGCTTTCAGAGGGTTTTCTCAATCATCATCTGCACCTGATGGCTTAACCTACCACAGAGTGTCTCACGAAGACCACACACGTGTGCCCCGTGCTGGCCATCTCAGGTCACGCAGTTCAGCTGGAAAATTGCAGCCCCACCTACTGCCGGCTGCACTAGTGGGACCAAGTAAAGTGGCACCCTGATGACAAGGTTAGAACGGGTCAACAAAGACTTCAAGGAGATATTCTTCTTTCCAAAATGGCCACATAACACACGTATTTGCCACCACTTCAAGAAAAGTTGACATTCAATATCCTCATTTTAAAACATGTCAATGTGCATTATTTTCACATAAGTGAAATCTCCATTTTAGAATACGATTATTGATTTCCTGGTTCCTTTAAATAGCATGCTTTGTGCATTTCTTTGTACACTGATAATATGACGTAATTGGCAAAATTGTGATATATATATTATGTAATTGCATAGTTATATAAAGTCAATAGAAATTACTGCATGCACTCCTTCATTCGACACATACTTAACCACCTTAGTTCACATGCTGGAGATGGTACCAAACACCAGGGACACAAAGATGCATGAATTCCTGCCCTGGAAGGGTTCTCAGTCAACTGGAGAAGAGAAGAACATGAACATATACAATTTAGAAAAGCAGTTCTCAAACTTGACCATGCATCAGTGTTACATGGAGGGCTTCTTCAGCCCAGTTTGCTGTCACCCCCTCCCCAATTTCTGATTCAGTGGGACTGATAATTTGAATTTCTAACAAGTTCTCTGTGCCACCTGCTCAGGAAGCACACTCTGAGAACCACTGATCCAGAGTTACAAGTGTTGGGAAGCTCCTCTGAGAAGGAGTTCCCAGCATGGGTTTGGGGGGAGGTCAGAGAGTGCATCACAGAGGAAGTGAGTCTTAAAGGATGGGTGAGGAAAGATAAGGGTGGAGCGATTAGGATATGCCAAGCACATTTAGTTCTAAAGAACAAAAGTAGGAGAAAGTGTATCTGGTTTGGAAAAATGCAAATAAATTTCATTTTTTGGCGTATAATTATTTGGCAAGTAATTCCAAGGCTTGAGTTTGAAATAGTTGCAGGAGATGACGCTGGAGAAATATGCAAGGCTTAGAGCCATGATTAACGGCCTTGTGTGAACATTATCCTGTAGGTGATTATATAACCCAGAGTTGGACTTCAAGTTGCAAGAAAATAACCCTAGTAGAACTCCATCTACAGTTGTCTTTCTTCAAAAGAGCGTTCTTTCTCAGGCTGACACAGGGCTTGCCAACCTTTTGGAATAAATCATTTTCATTTCTCTGAAGTGACAAGTCTCACCAGATGTGAAAGTAGAAAGGGTGTGTTGATTGCATGGACGCAGAACTGGGTAGGGGTTAAGTTTTTGCCATTGACCAATGAGCCACAGGTAAGAGGCATTTCAGTGTCTTGATAATTCATTAGTTATGATTAACTCTTGGAAAACCCTAAACTTCACCCACCTCTCATGGCCTCCTGTCACGTAGAGTGGAGGGATGACCAGCCTAGACAGGAGAGATTGAGAGAGGAAGACCCGGTAGCACAGGTTGTGATGAAATGTGCTTCGTTCCGTTCTCTCTAGGGGAAGATGATGACGACGATGAATGTGGGGAAGAGAAGCTGCCCTCCTGTTTCGATTACGTGATGCACTTTCTGACTGTGTTCTGGAAGGTCCTCTTTGCCTTCGTCCCCCCTACTGAATACTGGAATGGCTGGGCGTGTTTCATTGTCTCCATCCTCATGATTGGCCTACTGACAGCTTTCATTGGAGACCTGGCTTCCCACTTTGGCTGCACCATTGGCCTGAAAGATTCTGTGACTGCAGTCGTGTTCGTCGCACTTGGAACATCAGTGCCAGGTAGAAATTACATTCATGTATAATTCCTCCAGTAGCAGAAGTTCATTTGCCTTCTTGACGCTTTCTTTCCTACAATTTCAAGGGCGTGATAACAAACCAAGACCTATGAAAGATGAGAGCCCAGAGGTATAAATGTCACTGCTGGAACACTGTCACGGCCCTTCTCAAGGTTCAAAAGCTGGTCAGTGTCATTGCAATGACAGGAAAGCATCCCAGATCCCCAGAGGGTCTCCATGGCCTGTAAAAAACCAGATTGGTTTGATGGATAGATTTTCAGATCAGCTTCCCATTGCAATGAGCACTTTTGAAAAAAAACAAAACAAAAATACAGAGTCAGCTTTAAGAACCAAATTTCTGTCTTTTATATACTTGGTAACACTTTAATGATCTCTATGAAACTGTGTTCATTTAGGTAACTAGGAAAATGTACTTACTGGAGACCTGATAAAATATTCTCTTGACCCAAATATTAATGAGGAAAGAGAAAGTAGACATTGATCAAGACAGGAAAAAAGTAATCCTGACAAAAGTGGACAGGCCAAATGTATATTTCATGAACATCCCTTCATGCATTCTTTACAAGCTGAATTTTTCGTCTGACCTACTTTATTATGTTTACTCATATTTCTGAGTAAGACGTCATCTTCCCAAACAGCATTGATAGCAATAATTTTCAAACTTTGGTGGGGATCAGAATTACCTGAGAGCTTATTAAGAAATACGAATCCCTGAGAACCATCAACAACCTCTGGAAGATCTAGGAGTGACAGGGCCCAGGAATGTGGGTTGTAAAGCTCACAAGTGACTCTGGTATACACCAGAGCTTATTGTAACTGAAACTCTGGATCTACTCTCCAGCACTAATTAGCATCTTGACAGATATATAGCCTTTACTTTGAGCAACAATACCCACGTTCTTAACCAAATACCAAGCCAAGGACAAGCATTACAGTAGACTTGGAAAAAGGCAGGACTAGAAGCAAATACAGCTGTGCTAATGGTGCTATTCACTGTCCACTTTCCATATTTGCCACTGTCCTGACATAGTCACTTTGTTTTCTGCTAAAGTTTGCCATAGTTGGCAAGCCTGACTTTTGATTTGAATCTGAAAACAACTACAGTTTAAATCATGTATTTCTTTCTATTCAAATTCATCAGTTATTCTTCTTCAGGCAGCTATTTATCATCTCAGTGACTGTGGCCAAGTTACTTAACCTCTCTGAGCCTCAGTTTCTTCATTTACAAAATAGGGATAATCATACTTAACATGCAGAATTATGGTCAAGATTGGAAAAAAATACCTGCAAATTACACATCTAGTAAAGCACCTGGGACATAGAAAAACTTTAATAAAATTTTATTTCTGGTGATTATTGTTTCTATTGAATAATTTAGGATGATCTGAACAGTATAAATCTGGACACTTCATTCATTAACCGTGGATGAAGTATCCAGATTTATACTGGTCAGCCATAAGGCATGGTGTTATGCAACTGACTGCCTGCCTGGGGGTTCTGATTAAAGACTCCACATGCTTCTGGCAACCAATTGAGGGAATGGAGAAGCTAGGAGACCTAGAGGGTTCTCTTACTTTCACCTTAGTAAGCAGGGCTGTTTGAAGTCATTCAGTTGACCATTGATCCTTAGAGAAGAGCACTCCCTTCTCAATCCCAACTACGTTCCAGCAGTTCCATATTGGTCCTTTTCTTTGCATCTTTTTCCAGAGTTACCAGAAATTTACCAAGCAGAAGGAAAAACTTAAAATATTCTTAAGGTGTTTTGATTAGAGACTACATATAAAACCAAAGGAAAAAACGTTGTGGTTGTCCGTTGCTTCTATCTGAGGTACTTATAGGAAAATATGTTGGAGTCCACTTTTCCTATGGTTTAAGTCACTGAATCACATTGTGTCCAAGTTAGCACACACTATTGGTCATGGGTTTAGTCCCTGAGGAGAATATGTGCAAATAATCATAAAGGCAAAAATTAGGCCTTATAACAATTGTCCAAAATCGGCAGTTTATCCAACCAAATACATCTCTTGTTTTCAAAAGGATTTTAAAAATGCTTTTCCTATCTGAAATCTTTGTTCCTGAAAGTGTTTTTACTCCCCAATACCTCGTATCCAATATACCCTCAAGCTGGCTTTTTCTAAATGTCAGTCTTCCAAAAGTCCTCTGTGTGTCTCTTGTTTTAAGAAACTCTTGAAAATCGTGGCAGCCTTATAATTAAAATTTATTTTTTCCTATAACATGAATTATGGATTACAGCAGACCTTCATGTTTAGAGGAGTCACTTGTTCTGCCACTTAAAACTAACTCAGAACCCAGGTAGAGACATCAAGAGGTAAGAAAATCTGTTTGGGGAAAATAGAACAGAATCATTTGTTGTTGAAATGGTTTCCCTACACTGCCATAAATGCTTTCCATCGGGACACAGATTTCTTTGCTCTGTTATTGAGAGAATTCCATAATTTGCTGCAATATTAACTGTGCAGCAAGCTCCCCAAACAATATATTCAGAGGTAATCTCAGATAATCATATCTATATAAAGACATTTTTTCCAAAAACTGTGAAAATTGAACAGGCTGTTGGATGAACATCATATTTCTGACTTTATTTTTCGACCCTGCTGATTCAGAGCAATGTTTTATTATATATCCTGACTCCTAAGAAAAATGATGCTATTGTTTCTAGATGACAAAGCCCAATTGCTACAGGCAGAAGAATAAAGAAAAATAATTCCCTTCACTTATAGCCTACTATTTAGTCAGCAGCGGTCCTGGGGCCCAGCGTTTTCTCTAGGCCGATGTTTTGGCACTTTTCCTGAAACAGAAGGGCCCCTTCCTAGTGTCTGATATTCTGCTGCTTCTTTCTAGGTTAGACTTTTGGATTCTTAGATTCTAAAGGCCAGACGGACATTGAAAACTTTCCCGTTAGTCCTTCTGCCTCAAGGCAGGAATTAATATCTATATATCTCATCGAAAGTGTTTTTACCATACTATTCAAAATGTATGGGGAAAAGCTCATACATTTTCAAGTGAGACAAAGCTTCTTCCTTGTACCAGCTAGTAGCAAATGCTCATACTCTACTGGCAGAGAAGGATTCATAAAGGTCTTCACTTACCCTCAATGTTAGGTGTTTCAGCAAGAGTTTGAAGACCCGTGCCTGTGAATAGAGAAAGGGCCTCCTCTTCCCGAATCACCATTTTTCAGACTTATCTCTCTGGAGAAAGAGGCTTCCCAAATAGCCTCTTCCCACCTTTAAACGTTGGAGTAAGCCCAAGACTGGTATCCATCCTTCTTCTCATCTTGGTGCATGCTCACTTCCTGGACATCAGTCTCCATGGTGTAAATGACATCTATATGCCAATGACTGCCGAATGTATATCTGCAGCCTCAATTTTCCTCTAAGTGCTAGATTCATATACTAGCTGTCTTCCCTATATTGATGCTAGACATATAACTTGCAGCTCAGAATTACTATATCTAAAACAGAACTGTTGATTTCTACTGCCCAATGGCCTTATCCTTTAACCAAACCTACTCTTTCCACATCTTGCCTTTCTCAGGAGAACAAGCCATCATCCATCCAGGTATCCTTGATTCCTTTTTCTCCTCCCCATAGTCAAAGGTCCTGCAGATCTTTATTTTTTAATTTTATTTTTGTTTTTTTTTGAGATGGAGACTCGCTCTGTCACCCAGGCTGGACTGCAGTGGCATGATCTTGGCTCACTGCAACCTCCGTCTCCTGGGTTCAAGCGATTCTCCTGCCTCAGCCTCCCGAGTAGCTGGGACTACAGGCACATGCCACCATGCCTAGCTAATTTTTGTATTTTTAGTAGAGAGAGGGTTTCACCATATTGGTCAGGCTGGTCTCAAGCTCTTGACCTTAGGTGATCCCCCCCACCCACCCCTGCCCTGCCACCCCTGACTCCCGCCTCAGCCTCCCAAAGTGCTGGAATTATAGGAGTGAGCCACCGCACCTGGCTGACCTTTCCTTTAAAGTGTGTCTGATTGAGCCCATCTAGCTATCTCTCCACCACCACCATCCTAGTCTACACAGCTGTCCTCTCTCACCCATATCTCTGCAGTAGCCTCCTATCTGTCTCCCTGCTTCTGCTAGAGATTATTTTAAGCGGTAAATCAGGCCACACTACAGCTTATAGACTTCCAATGGCTTCTTATTTAACTTAGGATAAACTCTGAAAAGCATCAGTCTGTCTTACCAAGACCAACGTGATTTGGCCCCTGCCTATCTTTCCAGTCTGTTCTTTTCCTTGCCTGCTGTTCTTTGGGCCCGTGGGCCTTTTTTTCTATCCACACACCAAGCTCATTCCTTTCTTTAGATTGCACTAGCTGTCTCATATCCCCTTCATTTACACAAGACTGGCTGTTTGTCTTCAATTGCATCTCATCTTAAATGATATCTTTAAAGAGGCCTTTTATAATCACCAACTGTGAAGTAGTCAACCAGTTCTTATGTATTATTTCACTCTATTTTCTATATTTATTACATTCTAGATTTTTTTAGTTTACTTATTTTTGAATGTTATTATTTTCTAACTCTGTCCTCTAAAATGTAAGCTTCATTGGAAGAGAAACCTTGTTCTTTTCTCTAGTGCCTAGAATGGTGCCTAGCTAACACAGAAGTAATGCAATTGTGTATCTGTGTGTTTGTCTTCGGGTTGTATATGTAAATACATGTACAAATCAGTCATTTACACATGAGTACAAGTTGGTTCAATCAGACTGCTTTCTTCTTAATATCTTCTAGTGACAGTTAAGAATTGAAATTATTGAGGGAGGTAAGTAGATATTTTTTAGTGTTGCTTATTCTTGAATAGGACATATCTGAGAAGGTTATTGTAGTAAGAAGGGACAAAAGCAAACTTAAGAGCACTGAGGACCTCAGAACAAACATTTTTCCTCTTTCATAATTTTGGCTATGGTGGGAACTGTGATGAGGAGCAAGGTATTTTTTTGGTCTTTTCTTCATTCTTTTCTCTCCTATGATCCCTTCTCACAAGACCCAGACCTCAGGCCAGTACTTTTAAAACTTTAGGTAGACCGGGTGCGGTAGCTCACGCCTGTAATCCCAGCACTTTGGGAGGCTGAGGCAGGCAGATCACTTGAGGTCAGGAGTCCAAGACCAACCTGGCCAACATGGTGAAACCCTGTCTCTAATAAAAATACAAAAATTAGCTGGGCGTGGTGGTGGGCACCTGTAATCCCCACTACTCGGGACGCTGAGACAGAAGAAGGGCTTGAACCCGGGAGGCGGAGGTTGCAGTGAGCTGAGATCGCACCACTGCACTCCAGCCTGGGTGACAGAGCAAGACTCCATCTCAAAAAAACAAAACAAAACAAAAAAAAACTTTAGGTATACTCTGGAGTGCTGAATTTTGCAGTAGCCTAACACAAGTGTATAACTGTTATATATCATATTATTTCTATGGAAAAACAGGTTCAAAATAAAGGGAAAAAAATTAAGAAGGAGCATTTGGAGCCCAGCCTTTTTTTGGACTAAGGGCCACCTAGTCATTGGACATTCTTTTAGCTTACAGTTATTTACTTGGATAAGCCTTGGGTATATTGGGCCAGGACATTCCAGCTTATATCCCAGATTCAAAATATGGACTTCTTTTCATCTCTTGTTCCTATTGGATTCAAATAAATAGAAGTAAGCATCCTCCTTTAACTGCAGGGAGAACTCTGAGATACTGATGAGTGGGGGGGGGGGGGTTGCCCCATTAAGTCTTGCCTTCATCTTTCTCTCCGCGTCTTGGTGGGGGTTGTGCCTGATGCTTGCTGACTTCTCTCACTAGTTCCCATTACCAGCTGGTTGCTACCGGGCCAGAAAAGCTTAAAAATTGGGTATGCTAGGCTGTCCTTTAGTCTCTGGCATTGTATGATTTTCTGGGTCCTTCCTATGTTTTGAATATTCTTTTATCCCTTGGATTCTGTCAAATATGAATTATTTCCCTTTAAGGATTTTAAGGCTGAAGGAGAAAGAAATAGACAGTTTTGGTTTCCATCCCCCCACCCCAATTTTGTATATAGAACGTTTTTAATAAAATAAAACCTTATGTTGGGGAAAATTTATGTCATTTTTAAATTACAACACTTTTAGACTTCTGAATTCCATAGGAAGAACTTGATATATAAAACTGGTTATCCTGGTTGTTCACCATGTTCTCTTAGCATGGTGTTAATGACTGTGCACCAAGAGGGTAGAGGGGCAAGAGCTTTAGAGCTGAATTCAGGAACCTGGACTTCTAACCCTTCCTTACTGCATGGCTTTAACCAATTTCTTGACTCTCTGAGCCTCAATTTTCTTGCCTGTAAAATCAGCCTAATGATACATGGCAATTCAAACAAAGTTTTCAAGAAGATTAAGTAACAGCATGGATCTCAGAGGATGTATCAGCT
This sequence comes from Symphalangus syndactylus, assembly GCF_028878055.3. Taxonomy (NCBI): domain Eukaryota; kingdom Metazoa; phylum Chordata; class Mammalia; order Primates; family Hylobatidae; genus Symphalangus; species Symphalangus syndactylus. Next base: position 100,876,701 of record NC_072436.2, read on the forward strand.
GAAAATTGGTATAAAATACAGGAAACTATTATCATTATTTACACTGAGATCAACTCTAAAAAAAATGGCAAAAGGAATAGAAAACACCAGAAAATGAGAATAAATGGGAAAAGTTTTGAGCAGAGAAGGAACATTTTTAAAACTTACCACAAAGCTCCACTATATGCTAGGCATAAGCACTGTATATACTTTATTTATTATCTTACTTAGGTTATGTCATTAAGTGATGTGAACTGATTTTGCCTCCTTTCAACCTTTATTTTTTTTGACGCTTAGATCCTTCCCTTGAAAATGATATTTTTTTCTGTTTGTTCAGCACTGTGCTACAAAACATTATATTATTTTTAGTAATTGAGAAAAACAGCTATTGATAGCTTATGTTTTTCAGTTTTTAATTTTCTGGCTTCTAACAACTCTCAAAACTAAGATATTCTATAGAATACTTAAACAGCAAGTACTTTACAATTTACTGTGTCCTGTTGCTTTACTTCTCAGTGGACCCTCAAGTAACTTGTATTGTTGTGCAGGTTGTATGCTGCATACTCCAAGAGGCCCCATAATCTGAGTGACCCTCCTGGAGATGTATAGGGTACAACATGCCTGGATGTAACTCCAGTGGCCCTGTCTAAAATCACTTAATAGCTTATAGGAGAGTGAGTACAAGTATCCTCATGTTACATGAAGAACTAAAACTCATAGATAATAAATGACTTGTCCATATTTAGCCAAAGTTTGTATGGATGGTAAACTGTGGAATCCATGTTATCTCTCGTTTTTATAATCTGGTACTCAGCTACTCTATCGTGCCATCTTGGACTTATTTTTAAAGTATTGCATATGCTGTTTTCCATATGCCTTACAAATGTTTTAAGAACTTTTTAAATTTCTCTCTTTACCTCAATTTTATTATTTTTTACTTTTAAGGCATGCAACAGTAGGATTACATTTAAACTCTTTAAGGTCAGGAACTATTATTCTATTTGGCATGAAAAACACCTAATGGAGTGCATGCTTTGAAAAAATTCAGAAATGAATCAAGATCCAGTTCTGTACCTGTAAACTATTAGCATTTCCTGTACGTAAAAATTTAATCACTAAGACAACTGAAAGATGTTCAGTTCTGACCCAGATGGCAAAAAAAAAAAAAAAAATAGAATACCAAGATAATTCTCATCAGCACAGCCATGTGCCACTAATGAATCTGAACACAAAGAGAGATTTGGTCTTCCCGAGCTAGACCAAACACAGCTGTGATACACAGCTACCCAGGTGCCGGTCAGTGGGGCCTAGGAAGGGCATGTTGAGGACACCCTCCTAGCAGCCATGTTCTGCCCAGGCTTACTGGCAGCTTTGGAAATTACGTTCCAGTGTTCTAGATCTCTGAGCAGAAGTAGGAGTGGGAACCATAGAGGTTAATATTCCAAGGTCTCACCAGTAAACACACTCAGTCTACTCTTCACTTAACAGCAGAGAGGTGGTCAGGAGCGAACCCAAAAATGCCCACTCATCACAGAAGTGTTCCCCTTGGGAAACTATACCCAGTCATTCTGAATTCTGAGCTCCCTTGAAGGACAGCAGGGAATCAGATTAATTCCATCATTTCTTCTCATCCCATCCTACTTCAAATAGATGTGTTGTTCTTAGTGCAAAGCTCACAGATAGATTGACAGTTAACAGCCTCTGTCTCAGAGAAGTTATGCAAAGTCTTAGCACAATGACTACGTGCTAAAGGATTATAAAAGAACATGAGCTTTAGAGAGGCAGGTAGACCTGTGTTCAAACCCAACCCTCCCTCCTCTACTTACTAGATGTATGACACCCCCAGAGGCAAATTGCTTAACTCCTCTAAGCCAGAATAATAGGAACATGAAAATCCATCTCACAGAGTTGTAGTGAGGATTACATGAGAGTGAATTTATGAAGCACCCAACACAGAGCCTCGCATATAGTAGACCCTCAGAAATGTTGGATCTCCTTTACTTTCTATTTCAATGCACTGATAAACAAGTTAGGCCTCCTGGGGTATTTACCTTAGCTACATTGCAGCAGTTGAAAACTGAAAAACTAAGTAAATTTTCAGCCTGTCTTCATTTTTCCCTATGTTAGGAATTCTAGTGAGGTGGACATGTCCAAATGTGCTTCTGTTTCCTGCAATTTCACTGACCATGAGCTTTCTCCTCTCAACATTGACATTTCAAGTCAGACAGCCAGTGTCAAGAGGTGCCATTGTGACAGTGTGCATACATATTTAATTGGACGGCTACATTTCACATCAGCTTAAATGGAAATGAAAACAGAGTTACTTTACCCTAAGCCAGTATTTCCCAGTGGCTATGGTGTCAGTTTCCCCAAGAGGCTCCTAAAGGGCAACTATATTTTGTTTTCACATACTCTAATAAGCAACAAGTTTCTTTACTACCAAAAAAGTTCAGTACTGCTGAATGGACCCTCAGATCTGTAGTCAGGCCAAGAGGCAAGGCCAACCAGGGACACTGCCAGAGGGGCAGCATGGGACAGCCCTAATTACTCAAATGGCTTTCCACAGGACCTTATCTTAACCTCGCTCCAGCAAGCAGCAGTCTGGAGTTTAAATGCTTTGTACTTTCCAGCACACTTTCCCATGGATAGATGATGTCATTAGAGTTAAAGAAAGCCTGCAAAGGCAAACATTTTTGAGGAGAGAATGAAACAAAAGAAGGCTAGAAACCAGAATTTACAAGATTTTCTCTATAAATGGCACCATAACTGCCTGTTATCATATACTAAAAAACAGTGGGGAATAGGCTGCATGCAGCCGACCCAAAGCATCTGTAAAAACCTGGGAAAGATCCATTTCAAAGCTCTTTGCGTCCTTTATTCTTTCTCTTCAAAGGAAGAGTTTTTTTATTAAATACTTTTAAGGGTTTTTTGTTGGTAGTTACACTCCTTATTTCTCTCAAAGGGCAGTACTGCATGGGCACCTGGCATTGAGTACAAAGCTGGAGGGGAACCAGGATGGTAACAATGATGTCATCTACCAGGAGGTGGTCCAGGGAGCAGGGATGCTCAGCATGTGTCCTGCCCAATCTGATGTCCTACAGGGTCTTTGGATTAGTGCCGCAACCCCATACCAGCCAACTTTACTCAGTCCCATAAAAGTCACAGTGTAAGAGAAGAGAGCTAAAAATATTTTATTCTATTCTATCTAGGCCTTCTTACATACTCTAAGTTGGCCAGAGCAAGGGCACTTGGTAGAAACATCATGCTGTACAGGTGTGCGTTCGTGTGTTTTGTGTTTAGAGGGTTGGTGTCATGCATGTGCTATGTGAATGAGTGTAAATTTCCCTTTCTTTTCAGGCTCAGGACGTATTGCAAAGGGAATGAGCATGGAGTGTAGCAAAAGCATTCACAAGAGTGTCAGTCTCTAAGGAATGATTTGTAAATAATGTTGAGTTGATGACTTTTATTTCTCCCTCTTCACATTTGAAATGAAGGTGGCCAGGTGTGCTGGCTCACGTCTGTAATCCCCACACTTTGGGAGGCCAAGGCAGGAGGATCACTTGAGTCCAGGAGTTAGAGACAAGCCTGGGCAACATAGAGAGACCCTGTCTCTACAAAAAAAAGTTTTAAATTAGCTGGGCATGGTGGTATGTGCCTGTTGTCCCCGCTACTCAGGAGGCTGAGATGGGAGGATCACTTGAGCCCAGGAGGCCAAGGCTGCAGTGAGCCACGATCATGCCATCACACTCAGCCTCAGTGACAGAGTGAGACACTGTCTCAAAAAAAAAAAAAAAAAAAGAAAGAAACATCTCAAGGACCACTGTTTTCTGGTGGGTTGTTTTTATTTTAATGCTGTCTCAGTCTGCATCTTTTAACAACTTTATGGTGGTATCACTTACATACCATAAAATGCATCTATTTGTAGTACATACAATTTCATGATTTTTAGTAAATTCACTGAGTCTTGCTACCATTACCCTAATCCAGTTTTAGAACATTTCATCACCCCAGTAAGATGCCTCACTGCCATTTATAGGTAATCCTCATCTCCACCCTCTGCCCCAGGCAACCACTGATGTACTTTCTGACTCAACAGGTTTGTCTTTTCTCTATTTTTCACAAGGACCAATTCTAATATAAAAATGTCATGGATTCTCTACATGATAGTGTCAGAATTTACCATGGATTCTGTAAGATTTTGAAATTATTTTATTTTATTCATCACAGAATCTCTCTCTATATATTTTAAATTACATGAGATATTTTTTGTTCTTCATTGTTTTGTATATATATGGATTTGTCTACCTTTTTAAACAATTCCACTACCCTGCCCCCAACAGTAATCTTGGTTCATACATTGCAAATTGCTGGGAGGTGGGGATCACACAATGGTGCTTAGAATTAGCACTGTGACTCTTAGGGCAGTACCCGATGTTTAATGATACATAAATGACAAATGTCCATGACCAGTTCAGTCAGTTGATCACAGTGCTAAGGAGGCAACTCTCACAAATGCAGCTTCTTACTCTCATTCATGGCCCCAGCACGTCACACTGTAGATGCTGACTGTTGGCTCCTAAATCAATTCAAATTCATCACAACCATTAGGAAGAGAGTACAGAGACCAAGGCCTATTGATAAGGGGCTCTGTGCACGATCTCCCTGCACAAAGAATGACACATTGTTGCTAAATGCAAGAGAAGAAAATAGGGGCTATAAGAAAGCAAAACTTCATTGCCATGTCTAGTCCCTGCATGAGAAACAAATGAATTTAAGCCCATTGGTATTTTTAGAAAAGAGAACAAATAAAACGCTAACTCATTTTAAAAGGCAAAGCTTACATGTGGCCATAAAAAATTTTAATATCTGTTTGGGGTAGTGCATATTATAGATATGAAATCATGGTGCTTGGCATTTATGCACAGCGCCAGCTGGAATCCCATCACTGCTCCTCGGCACACAGACCTCACATCCTGCCTTTTCTCAGGAATGAAACATAAGCTCTGTATTACTTGTTTATACTCTGATTCATTCCAGAAAAGGATTTCAATCCATCAGATGCTTTGCATTGTTCACCCATCTTTTCTAGCACATGATCTAAAAACAGTAACTCTGTTAGTGCCCATATTTGATAACCTTTGTTCAGATCAGCATCTAATAAATCCTGTATTTTGTACTCAAGGAGAAAACAGCTTATTTTGGTTGTATTTGTCACAATCAAGAAATTATGTATTGTATTTGTTTTCTCTCCCTGGCTTGCTCCCCACCCCATCCTGCCTCTCTGGAGCCCAGGGGACTTTTTGGTATAGTCCTCCATAAATTATAAGCTATTATTAGGTCATCATTGTAAAAAATCCTGAGTCAAGATAACAAGAAAGGCTTGCTGTAGCTCCAGACTAAAATGATCCCCATTGGGGTCCACAGATGGGCCCACCAGAGGATTAATCATAGCCTGTGATTCCTGAGTTATAGTTGCAAAACAACAGGTAACCACAACTATGCCAAGTGATCATGAAAATGTCCTTCTATGAAGGATTCTATGATGAGCTTTCAGATGGTTGAAATATGGCAAATCAGAACCCCAAAACTAACCCACTTGTCCCATTAGAGGATTGCAGTTCTGGTCGCTCAAGGGGAACCAGCACTTTGTATGAGGCTGCACTGGAAGTGGTTGGATGTGCTTCCTGCCCCTTAGTCTGTGCTTTGGGGAAAAATGGGGCAAACCACATAGAAGAACCTGAAAATAACTTTCTGCTATGTCAAGTATTCTTATCCTGAGAGTAAAGATTAAGCTCTCTCATCTATAGCTTCTATAACTGAACTGAGTCTACAGTGGAATACTAGTGACAAGAAATATTCACAATGAAACACTGTATTTTGACAATGCCAATAGCTAACGAGGAAGCCCAAACTGAGTCTCTGAAGCAATGTGGCATTCTTGATCATCAAATTTTCAAGTGGTTTTCCCTCTATACCATTCATAAAATCATTAAAAAAGAGATAAATACCATTTAAAAAATTAAAACAAAGGAAGCAATATGACCCAGTGGCAAAGCATAAGCTTTCAAGCCATATACTTAAGGAGCCCCCACTATGTACTGGCCAGTGTTGGGCATGGCGGAGATGGGGGATAAACAAGACAGATGATATGTCTACTCCCGTGGAGTAAGACTGGTACTTACAAACAGATGATAAATGATCAGGTAGCACAGAAGATAAACACAGTTGAGAAGAAAATATAAATGAGATCATGGAGCCATAGAATAGAGAGAGTGTTTACGTGGGGGAGGGGGTATTTTAATAGGAAGCTTTGACTTTGTACACTACTAATCTCTAACAAATCACACTTCAAACCTCTAATCTGTGTCCCCCCCCCCACCCCCACCCCCGATTTACTCAGGCAGGTCTAGTCTCAGAAACTGAAAAGTTTTCTTTCCACTTCAAATAATGGCTTTGAATTATTTTTCCTTCTCACTCCGGCACCTGGTACTCTCATATGAGCCCCCCACCACCTCTGTTCTCAGCAGATGGTACCCCACCGCCCTGGATTCTTCTCCCACAGACCCTCCATTCTAAATATTCTGGATTAGTTATGACTTTGGAATATCCAACAAATGATCACAGTAAGCTCCCAATGGTTAATGATGGTTTCAGGAAGGCAGACCCCTTGCATTTAACACACACACACACACACACACACACACACACACACACACACAAAATGCTTTCATAGTAACTACATTTGTATAGCTTCATCATTTTAAAAGTATGTTTTTATAATTTATCTCTTTGATACCCACAGCAGCCCTGAGAGTTAGGCAGCATAGATGTGTTATCATGTTAGGAGCATGGAGTTGTTATCTGGCAAGTTGATGAAGGATCCTGGAAATGGACTGGCAGCATGAGGACCTGAACACCAGAAATTACAGGATGTGGGTTCTAATCCCACCTCGTGCCCTCACATTCATCTGACCCCTAAGGAGCTTCCGTTTCCTCCCCTGACAAAATGAAACTAAGGGTAACTCTTCCCACCCATCTTCCTCCTCAGAATTGTCAGGCACGGCAGATAGTATAACATTCATGGACTTGCTCTGAAAATTACAAGAATCTATAAAAATAAGTGATATTTAACAAAAGCTATTTGTTAAGTATCCACAAGAAGCTATCCTATGTCGCTGGGAGAGAGAGACAAAGGAGAACATTTTGAGAGATCAGGCTCATGGCATATTCTTAGCAGCTTAGGTAGAGCTCTATGCCTTCTTTTCTTTTCTTTTTTTTTTTTCATTATAAGTTACATATCTCATAAGAGCCCAAATACAAATGATGAAAGATGGGCATTACACCCCCTTCCCAAACATCTCAAGGACATGAATCTCTTAACAAGGTTGTAAAAAGTATTTGTCAGGTTAAGTGAATATGCAAAGCAATTTCGTGGGTTGAAGTCACTAAAACATACTGTTAATAAATAAAACAGAAGGTATTTGTAGCACAAAATATAAAATCAAGAGAGAAGATTTTGGTGCTACTCTACAGTTCTTCAATGCTTAACAGGAGTAGTTGGGGGAAAATGAAGACATAAACACATCTTCCCTTCACAGCTGGTACTGCGCAAACTTTCATAGTGGGTGAAGTTGCTTTTTAGGATTCTTGTTCCATATTGTGGACTGTCCTAGGCACCCTCCTGACACTGGATCCCAGGCCAGATCCTGATGTCAAGGCTATCTCCTCTTCTTCTATTCCACTCCTTCCTCCTCCCCACTACACCCTTTGAGATGCACCTGCTCTGTTTGTAGTATGTAGGATGCTTTTCATCCAAGGATTTGTCTAACATAATTATGAATGCTGAATTAACCAAAAGGACGAGGAAAAAGCTGAAATTCAGCCGTTCACTCCCTCCCAGATAGACTCTGTATTTAAATGTCTATTTTTAACCTATATTTATTAGTTTTTAGTAGCACAAGCAATAAACAATACATGCTGTTTGTAAATAGAAAATGTTAATAAGCAAGCAACAAAAAGAAATCCTGCAATCTCACCACCATCTACATTCAGCCATTTGCATCTTTAAAATTGTGAAATCCTGGGACATTTAAATAAATTGCACAAAAAATGTGTATACAGATATATAGCAAATATTTACCCATACTTTTTATGGACTGATAGTAGGCGTAGTTACATAAGCTGCTTTCGCACATAGCAGTGTGTCATGAATGTTTTTGTTAGTGTACTTTCACAGTTGCACAATATCATGTTATATGAAGTTGCAATTTATTTTTTCTAAAATGATAGACAATTGTTTCTAATTTTTCTCTAACATAGAAACTCTGCTCCAATCCCTGATATAAATCTGTGTGTTTGTAAAATTGCTTCTAGAGCCTCAGAAGTAGAGAACTGCTGGACCAAATAGTTTGTAGACTTTTCAGTCTTTTGATAGGCACATATGCTTTTTTGTATCCTATGACTAATCTGTAGGAATGAGTTAATGGAGGAAATTTTACACCAAATCACAGCAAGGTGGAAGGCAAAACAGGTGAATTATCAGAAATTTTCAGAACCCATTCAAGTCTCACCTGTCCTCAAGTGTCACCTGCTGCCTCCTGTGCTGGATTGAGGTTGCATGCAGTGGCCTACTTTTAATAGTGTTCATATTTTTGTGAACTGATAATACACAAAGCAGCCCCTTCAAAAAAGTGTCTCTGGAATGAGTAACTGGGTAGATATCCATTGGGGAAAGGCACATTTTGGGCATCTTCGGTGTCTTGTCTAGATCCATACACTTAGAATCACACCAGTATAATCCAGCTGACAACGAAGTTTCCTTATAACCCATTAAGGCTACCTGCAGGTGAGAATGAAGGTTTCTGTTTTCTTTATATTTCTCTTCAAGTTAATGTACAGTTTCTCTATCTGATCCTTCTCAGCTAGATCTAGCAAGACAGGGGAACCTGTGTCTTTACTATCTCTAAAATAGGAGAGAAGAGAATTTGAGGAGATTTGGATAGGAGATGGATGTTCCAGAAATAGAACAAAGCATAGAAGAAAGAACTAGGCTTCAAATGCAAAGAGGATTAACCGAAAGAGGGAGATTATTGGGAAGGCAGGAGAAGCGAGTCAGAGGACACCAATCTGTGCAGGGCAGCCCTAGATTGTGTTTAAGGCAGGAAGTTAGTTTCAGTTATATCTATATAATAACAAACCATCTGGCTTGGGAAAATGACAATTAATTCAGCTATTTGTTTTTAGCTTCAAATTTGCCCTTGCTTTTTTCCTTTTCAAAATTAGCCAAATGTTGCTTAACTAAATCTTATGTTTTTTTGCCCTCATAGACTTTGCATTATTAAAATAAGAGTTATTAGGAAAGTAATAGAATCATGGCTCAAAACTGAAAATATCAAAAACTTGATGCTATTTTAAAAGCAGGTTCATTCCAGCCCATTTTAAAGTACTATAAAGACAGCCTAAATGTAATGCCAGGAGAAGCCAAGAATTTAAGGAATCAAAAAAAATTATTCATCATTTGGAAGCCAAATGAGGATTCTTTTTACACGAACCAGTGAAGTGAGTGTGTGTATGTGAGTGGCAGAGTGTAATTTTCTTTATCAGAGAATTATCTCCATTAATGGTATGAAGGAAAAAGGAGTCTTTCATGAAAATAGCTCCTTCTTAATCTGTTTCTGATCCATGTTTGCCAAAGGAGTCAGCCTGATGTTTCTATATGGAATAATTGTATTTATTTTCCTTCAAACGATCAGCTGCCTTACCATTGTGTAGTCACAGTCGGAGTGGAACATGATGAAGCTTCTTGATATTTTCCTTGGACTCTCTGTCCGTTGTCAAATGTATCAGTTATCTAGACCTTGTCAGCACCCCTTGGATCCTCTCTTGGACACCTGTGAACATAACACTGAAAAATAATCCTATTCTAGGTGTGTGTAGTGGAGTCTTATCATTTCCTTTTGAGAACGTGACTCGAATTACAGTTTGGAAAGCAGATCAAATAGTGCTGCGCTGCTGGTTTGTATCCTTTCGCTTCTCTGTTTTGTGTTCCCTGAAAAATAAACCTCCATTTTTTCTCTCCTTTAATTAGAATAAATTTCTTTCTTTGAACTTAAAATATAGCAGGATATCAGATACAAAGTAGGAAAACTAAGCCCGGGGCACCGCCATAAAGTGCAAACATTCAAGTTAACATGCAAAAATGAAAAATAGCTAATTTGTTCAGTAACAAAAATGGTTACTTTAAAAACAAATCTATGTGTCACTCATTCCATACATCATTACCTCAGTTAATCCAAGGGAGGCATCATTGTGCTCCTTACAGGGACAAAGAAACCAGGGCTGTGAGTGGTCGGTTAGTGGAGCTCAGTCTGGTTGGGGAAGCTTTGATAAATACCAATGCTCCAGCCACATCTCAGGCCGATTAAGCAGAAACTCAAGGTGAGGCTAGCAAGTTCGTGTTTTCAAAAGTTGTCCTGCTGACTCTCGTTTGTAGCTGGGGACAAAAGTGACTAGAAGCAGGTGCCCTGATCCTGCCAATATAGGTCCTCTTGAACTTTTTACTTATCTCTGCTTCCTCCTCTTCTAAAACTAGGTCATGTCACTGTCTCCGTTTCTTCTTTACCCTCTTCAGGGACAACTTTTATGGGCAGAAATTTTCAGTGTGTTTCCTTTTTTCAACTCCTCATCTACCTGGTTATTAATCAATCAAACATCAGCAATTCCCTTACCTCTTGAACTTCACTTGGAAGCCAAATGATGATTCTTTTCACATGAACCAGTGAAGTGTGTGTGTGTGTGTGTGTGTGTGTGTGTGTATGTGTGTGAGAGAGAGAGAGAGAGAGGTTTTCTATTTACTTGGGTAAATAAATATCACAACCAAAGACAAATGCTTGTTTAAGGTCTATCAGTGACAGCAGAAGAACAAGTACATAAGTAAACAATATTTCTCTTTTAATTCTAAAAGAGCAAGACAGATGAGGGTACAGAAGGCAAGAAAAAAGAGAGGAATATATACACTGTTTAAGCAAAGACATCTACCTTACAGCCATTAGTAAGATTTGGGCTTTAAACCAAAAGAGCTCTAATGTCTTTTAATGACTTTGGTTGTATGAAATTTTCAAAGTAAAATAATTAAGAATTTTAAGCTCTATCACACTTTTAAATGCAAAGGATTGTCAAGTTAATAATTTTTAAAGGATGTTATAACTCCTTAAAAGTATAGAATCATTGGCAATAGTCAGAATTCCCTACCATGTATGGATTCTCTGGGGATCTGGCTCTGTTGTATTATTAAAATAGCTAATAATACTGAACACCCATTAAGTGCCAGGCCCTATTCTATTCGTGTTAACTCATTTCCTTCAAAACCCTATGAAGTAGGTAAGCTTCCAACCTGGCAAACAGAGCAGCAGAATTTAATCAATTTAGGTAATTCCCCCTCATTTGGCCTTTTAGGGTAGCTGGAATAGGGTTTAAAAAAATATGAGAATATCCATATTGTGAGTGGAAGAAGCTACAATTAAGCAGCCCCCAGCATCTCCATGACGCCTACCCACATTTTATCAGCAAAATAAGCACTATTGCCAAGGGTATCCATGTTTCTAAGAGAAACCAGCTTCTTACTTCTTTCTGATTAGCTACTTCCCTGGAACTCAAACGTCTATTACTCACAGGAAGGCCCCCAAAACTGTGGGCACTTGGAGTAGTATCTCCCTTTCCCTTGTCTTACAGCTATGGTTCTCAAGCCTTGGTATAAATAAGAACAACCTAAGCCACTTGTTAAAAGATATATTTCTGTATCCCGTCCTCAGAGAATCTGATTAAGTGGATCTAGCAGGAGTGTCCAAGAGAGAGAATACAGTCATGGCTGCTTAGTTTCTGTTTCTGGCTGGGCCAGTAAAGCCCCTTCGACATCCCTCTTGTCTGCTTATCACTAGAGACAGAAACTAAAAACCATGGCTTCAGGCTGCCAAAAGCCTAAAACAAAACATAACAGAACAACAACAAAATAAGGCAGGCTGGACAAGCTTGGGGGTGAAGCCCCAAACCTACATTTTTTAAGCAAAGCTCTCCAGGCACTTCTGTGACTTTATTAACACTAGACACAGCCTTTGAAACATGGTCATCTGTCTGCCACCTTGGCTTCACTCGTTATCAATCAATGGCCAGTCAGAGTGATTTGAAGTTGATAATTTTGCCAACATTTCTTACCTAATTTTAAAAGGTAAATGACTGTGCCATGTAGTGTAATTCCATAAATATTGTCACAGTTTGATCAAAGGTACTATCTTCAGGTCTTGAGATCTTCCTAGGATTTTCAAATATTTAAGTCATTTATTCTTCACAATGATAAGATAGTTATAATCATCAGTTAATTATTGTGAAGAGTGGTTATGTACAAACTCCTATCAAAAAAACCACCAAAATCATACATTGCATATAAATTTAGTATTTTAGTGTATTCTGTGCACCACCCAAATAGTAAAGTTAGAAAGAGTCTTAGAGATATTCTAATTAAATGAGGAAACTGCAATCTAAAAAAGTGAAGTGACTTGCCGAGAGCATACAGACAGTTGGAAGAGCCGAGAGTCTCTTTGACGAGGCTTCTTCCACTAGTACACCATGAGGATCTGTACACCTTGGCTGCCTCTTTCAGTGTCAGTGAATGAATACGTCAAGGTCTGGTTGCTGGGAGAAGCAAGCACACCTTCATAACCAGGATGAACTCCAATTAAAACCACTGCCAGTGTCAGTTCCTGGGCATGAAGCATTGGAGAGCTGAACAGCTGGTCCCCAAAGAACACTAAGAGCCAAGAATAAGATGAACCATCTGGGGCAAAACCCTTGCTCCAGATAATACATTATCCCTGCATCCATCCTGCAAGACTGTGAGAATGACCTTTTTTACAGAAGAGATGTTTAAGGCTTAGCCTATGAGTAGCAATAAAGTTTGAGAAATTTAGGTAAAGAATAATTGCTGGAGGAAAGGGAGAGTATTGGCCTATTTTTGCATGTTGACCAGATGACTTGGACAAGGTTATATACCATGAACTTGAGGCGGGTCTGCAAAGAACAATTACGTCCTGACTTTGTGATGTGTAGTTTAATTCCAGCCATGCTGTCTCCTCGACAATCTTCCTTCTTATTGATTTATAGTCATATGTATCAAGGAGACAGGACTAAAAGTCTAAAACTGTATGACTGATCTAAATTTAATTAGAATTCAAGGTGGGAGTTAATAGCAAAAACTATTAAAAACCTAGCCAGGGACATATATGAAGGAAAAAATATGTATGTTATTATATTGACACATATTTTGTGTCAATTGCATTGGAAATCTGATCCATATATAAGTTTTTATCTAATGGGCCAACCTCTGAATATTATTATATCCCCTTCAAGCCCAAGGCAGTAGTTATTTCTTGGATTTTATTTTAGGAAATGGCATTTGCCTGGTTTAACCGTAGGCAGGTTACAGGCTTAGCGTTCAAAGTAGGGCTTGGCAGCACCTAACATATGGTATGTGATGTATTGCCCTGTGTGTTGAGCAGCAAAGCAGCAATAAAAGGTAATTTGGGGAGAATCCATCGCACTTCATTTGGAAAACAGAGTTGTCTCTGCTGGAGCTAAGGTTAGTGGTTTGGATTTGCATGTGTTCCTGCAATTTTTTTTTTTTACGTTGCTTTTGAATTGGAAATAAAAACAGACAAAAGGCCTGATGTCTAACCCAAGTAAATAAAACCTATGAGACACAAAGTAGCCAAAAACATGTTTTACTTATGTGACAAGCTAGTCACTTTGGCTATTAACTTTTAGGAAATTCAAAGAAAGCCATTTGAAAATAGGAACATATTATTATTACAAGTAAGAATCTTCATGCAACATTCACATTAATAGGCTACTGATAAATGGCTTGAGGGAGAGGAAATCGCTGCATACCCAGGTGTGCCCTCCATGTCATCCTAAAGGACTGGTTTGGGTGCTTTGAGTCCCCAGACTCAGGAGTCTTTGATCTTAAACTTCCTTTCCTTCTGGTGCAGCAGCAAAGGTGCCATCCAGAAAGCCCAGAGTTTCTGAGTACATATGGGGTACCCAGGAAGTCCAGTGTGCAATGTACCAGGTGCCAGGGGAGGTAAGAAGGTGTGTGCTATGGAACAGCACCAGGTCACCTGTCCCTGTAGCATACAGAGGGAATTACCACCCCCACAACTGCCCCACCTAACGTGGCCATCTGTTCACCACCAGCCAGTGCTACCAGCCATTTCAGCTTAGAATAACATCTCAGGTGTTTCTCAGCTGTAGCTGAGCTGGAAGGTGCTTTCTTCTGCCTCAGACTCTTGTTCCTTTCCTTTCCCTGTTCCACTGCCTGACCTTAAAAAAAAAAGAAAAAAAAAGCAACTTCCTTTTTTTTTCCTTTTGAGGCTACTGCTGCCCTGTTTCTATTAACTTTTAATAATGAAGTACAAGAAACCATTAAGATTTGTCTCGCTTATCTGTGATAGCTGATTGGGCTGCATGAATGTGTGATCATGAATGCACAAAGCAGCACAAATCCAGGAGTCTGGATTCACAAACTGCCCACACCTTCTTCAATCTTTGTTCTCCTGATACAGTAAAGAGCATTTGGTAAGAACCTGCTTCAAAGTTTCTGAGTGAAAGGAACAGGGCCACCTGAAATGAACTAAGAGGAAAGACAAACTTCAGGCTTCCTGGAAGGGGCAATGTGGTGTAAGAATGGGCTCTGAAATCAGACTTTGGTTTAAAAATTCACATTTGCAAAGACCCTATCCAAGAGGCATAATATCACAATGTCACAGTTTCTCATATCATGAAAGTGGAGTAATGACATCTAGCCCATAATGCTTGTGAGAGGGTTGAGTGAGAATATACACGTTAGCTGTGTAGCATAGTGCCTAGCATGGAATAAGCAGCATTTGCCTACTTCTTTAATTATGAAATAATAATTAGATCTGCTTTCCATCACAGACAGAGGGCAGAATCGATGACAGGCCTTCAGAGTTGACCAACTCCCTTTCAGAAAGAATGTGATAACTGCAGATGCAGTAGCCTTTGAGTAGCCTAAGAAACCTTCTTATCCATTGTAAAGCAGGAGAATCCATGGGCTGATCTAAATTTACATGCTGTACGTATCTTCCCCACTGGAAGTTTACTGAGGAAGGATGGTGGCAATAGCATAACTACATACATGCTCGTACAACTACATACATGCTCAGAGCATGCCCAGGACCCCAGGAGGACCAGAGCACATAACACAACACCTTGCAGTCATTTAATGCTTGCTGTTACTGGCTTTGGAAATAAGTTCAATTTGACAGTTATTAATATCTGCTATAAACTTACTGTGCAAGGTAGCTGGAAGGACTTTGATTTTTTTTTTTTTTTTTTTTTTTTTTTTTTTTTTTTTTTTTTTTTTTTTTTTTTTTTTTTGAGATGGAGTCTCACTCTGTTGCCCAGGCTGGAGTGCAGTGGCATGATCTCAGCTCACTGCAACCTCCACCTCCTGGGTTCAAGCAATTCTCATGCTTCAGCCTCCCAAGTAGCTGGGATTACAGGTGTGTACCACCATGCCTGGCCATTTTTTTTATTTTTTTATTTTTTTGGTATTTTTAGTACAGAGACAGGGTTTCACCATGTTGGCCAAGCTGATCTCAAACTCCTAATCTCAAGTAATCCTCCCATCTCGGCCTCCCAAAGTACTGAGATTATAGGCATGAGCTACCGTGCCCAGCCAGGACTTTGGTGTAAGTAGGCATAATATAGACAAGAAATTGAGTATCTTGCAAGTTCTCTTCACATGCTTAATACAGGAAGCTATTTCAGATCCTACCTCAACTTTTAAACTGATCTAGCCTGCTCGGTTTATATTGTGTTTCCAAAACAACAAAAACAGCCTCTCCTACTTTGTGCCAAAAAGCATCAAAAGCATTTTGTTTACATGTAATATTTCAGCTTACCAACAGCACTCTGAAGTGAGCAGTACCAACCCCATTTAACAGATTAGGCAATTGAAGCCCAGAGAAGTTAAGTAATCTTCCGGAGTCACACAGTCAGCTGCGAAGGCAGGATTTGAAGTCCCCCAGCTCAAATGTGCTCTAAACCCCTGTGTTCTACCCATCAAGAAGTTTAAGTCACTGTTGTTCAACCTTCTGTAGTGAACCAAGATTTTCCTATCATCACAAAAAGATACAGTCAGGATTATGAGTAAATAAAGGGCTTTGAAAATGGTCATTGGTGCCCACAGCACAGTGAAAGGTAGAAAAGCACCATGAGAAAGCATTCACCTTGAAGACATGAGGCAAGAGCTGTAGCCCTAACATGTTTTCTTCCTAGTTGTGATATTGCATCCACTACTTGTCATCTCTAAGCCTCGTTCCCTCACCTCATAAAATTACCATCACAATCAATGCAGCAATATAGCTGAATCTGCTTTTTTATTCTTAAGGCTCTAAGCAAATGTCAGCTACGCTATTATTGTTCAATTGTTTTCAGTTCCACTATTGGCTTGCTCTTGAATCTTGAAAAAACCTCTCCCGACATCTTAACTTTCTCATCTATAAACTAGAGCTGCGGTTACAGCATCTTTTAGTAATACCCTCCAGCAGCTGTTCCCAAACTTTAGTGACCTAGAATCTTTTAGGATACTGTTAAAATAGATTCCTGGGCCGCTGTCATTATGACCAGCACAGCCGCATGGCACCTTTCAATACTCACTCTTTGAAAGGACCCCACTTGATTCTGATGTAGGTGAGCTGTGACTACTTTCTGAAAAAATGCCGCCCTGCAAGCTCAATATTACAAAGAACTGCAGTATCTGTGGATATAGAACTTGACCAAGATCACTTGCTCAGTCCGTAACACAGCCAGCACTGAACACTTAACTCCCAATATCTAGATCCTGTTCTTTCCACCCCATGAGTCTGACTCAAAGGAACATCAAAGCCATCTCTTGGTCACTGGGTTTATATTAAGGGTTGGGTCCTAGAGTACACAGCTGAAGCTTGCAGCACTCCAAAGACATCTCTACAAGATTGAGTGTCATTGACTTTATCTTCTTCCTCTGCAGACACATTTGCCAGCAAAGTGGCAGCCACCCAGGACCAGTATGCAGACGCCTCCATAGGTAACGTCACGGGCAGCAACGCGGTGAACGTCTTCCTGGGAATCGGTGTGGCCTGGTCCATCGCTGCCATCTACCACGCAGCCAACGGGGAACAGTTCAAAGTGTCCCCTGGCACACTAGCTTTCTCTGTCACTCTCTTCACCATTTTTGCTTTCATCAATGTGGGGGTGCTGCTGTATCGGCGGAGGCCAGAAATCGGAGGTGAGCTGGGTGGGCCCCGGACTGCCAAGCTCCTCACATCCTGCCTCTTTGTGCTCCTATGGCTCTTGTACATTTTCTTCTCCTCCCTGGAGGCCTACTGCCACATAAAAGGCTTCTAAAGGAACTATCAGATATAGTAAATTTATATATATATACATATATATACATAAAAATTATGTATAACGGACAGAGGAAACTGACGTTTGTCATGTTCACTTACCTGCTGATGGAATCCAGCTTCAAGAGCATACTCTGTACTAGGGCCGAAGTAAAAAACCATCACCTCCCATTCCCAGGGGCATCATCATGTTCAACAAGGCACGGAGGCAGGGCCATCTTTGCAGCTCAGTCTAGAAGGGCTGCACTCTCTCCAGGTTCATAAATCCTTAAGGCTTTGATTTGTTTTCTTGTTTTTGATTTTGTTTTCAATGGGGCTGGGGAGGTAGTTAATGTTTGGCTTTATTTTTGTTATTTTGTTTTGTTTTGTTGGGAGGGTCAGGGTGGTTGCTTTTCTTTGTGGAAAGTGAAACTATCCAAATGTAAATGGGTTTTGGTAAAAATTTAAATCATTACTATTCCCCCTCACCTCCCCCAATCACTTTAAAACTTATTTTGGATTAAGAAAAAATCTGGGCATGGAAGAAGAAAGAAGCATGTCTTCATTGTATTACCAAAGTTCATGCTTGTCTCCGGAATGTGAGCAGAGGTGAAGCTGCCTCCAAGAAGAAGCATAAGAGTGGAATGGAGCCAGGAAATCCAATGGTTCTAGATATAGTCTGATATTTAAACATGTGATACCTGGCAGTCTCGTTTAACAGGTAGAAGGAAAACGTGCCTAGATTCCCAGGAACACGCAAAATCCTTTCTTTCTTATCTCTTTAGCTCTGGACTATGATTAGCAAGGTCCTTCTTCCAGCATTCAGCCCAGCTAAGCCCCCAGGTGCCCCATCCCAACCCTGTTCCTCCTGTCCACCTGCCATCCCCTATGCAAACAGTAAGAATAACCCCATTCAAAAAGCACATCATCGTTTTCCATTTGCATTAACATGTGTCTCAGTCCCATGTTGCCATTGCTTGGGATTGTCTGTCCGTTTTATTTTCAAAGGCATCCATGGCTTGCACAATCCTGTTCCAGTCATGACTGAACATTTGCTCCTTCTTCATGTGCCTGTTCGGAAATGTTGTTGTGATACCTGTTACCCAGTGCATGGTGAAAAACAAATAAAACAAAACAAAGAGTATCTGTATATAGTAGAGTATAGTACATACTGTTCTCCCATTTGGCAATGTTGATTGGACATTGAAGACATAGTGAGTTTTCTTTTCACCTAAGTTGTTACTTTTGTGTTGTTATTGAGTTTGATTAATTACTAGGGATAAAAGGAGAAAATGGCTTATTGTTCATGGTTCTGCACATTCATTTCTAAGAAGCAATAACTGTCATGTGGGGAGAAGTTAAAGTTATTGAGAGGATAGCAGGCAAACTACAAAGATCTTCATGGAAAATTAGCCATGTGGAACACATCAGAGGCCTCTAAAAATCACCCATTAATTCAGGAAGGCCAACGAGAAAGGCCTTATAGAGACGTTGATATGTTGGATGTGCCTAGGCTTTCAGAGCCACCCTTTCCACCACACCCCTCCCTGCAAAGTATTTATTTCACATCTGCACTGTCTGGCACAGATGGTAGATAGTGCTGGTTTGTTCATTTTATTTTTTTACGTAAAAGGGTATTTTGAGCCCTGTTTCTTTCACTGTCCAGTCTAGTCCCCTTTGATTATATAAGTAGTTCCTGAGTAAGAAAGAAGCCAGGGTGACCAATGGGCCTTTAAAAGTGTGTCTCCTCTACTTATGCTGAAAGAGAAGGCAATTAAGTAAGACTAGTACCTCCCAGGAGGATTGGACTGGGATGTTTTAACCCTTTAAAAAGAATAGCTGTTTCTATGTTAAAATACCAAAGAACATGGATAAACCCAACATTCCAAAGTAATGAGTCCACTAATGAGAAAAAAAATAGAATGACATTGGTCACCTCTCGGAGACTTCTGTGTCTATGAGGAATCCCAGGCAGGAGACATCCCTAGCCCTCTGTATTGATTCAAAAATACTTAATAAATTAAAGCTGTTGAGACTTATTTTTTCTTCTGTCACTCAGTAACCATGATCCTTCATCATTTAATAAACATTTGGTGACTGAATGAGTAATTAAATGCTGGTACCCACTTAATGTGCCAGGTAGTATGATACTTTCTGGGGACTAAGCCATGAACAAAACAGTCTAGATCCCTGCCCTCAGAAGGGTTACAGTTTATGTGATTACTATTTTCATGAGTAAAAGTGAAGAAAGCCATATGGAAAGATTTTTATCTTGCAAGAAAAAAACAATTACGAAACTCTTTTAACATAAAAACACTGAAACTGTATCAAAGCAATTGTCCAAATTGTATATATACCCAAGATTTTCTTTAACTAAGAGAGCATAAAGCATATGTTTGGAAAACCACCCTCTTTATCTTTGACCAACTTGCAAATATATCTCTCCATTTTAAACCAAGAAGGGCAATCATGTTGGTGATCCAGATCACTGAGAAAGCCCAATGTATCCCATCTTTTATCTTTGTTGGCAATAGAACTTTTCTATGGCCCACACTTTACAATTCTTTGTCATTCTAACCCATCTTTCCCATCCTTTTTTTGTTTTGTTTTGAGAATTGCTAAATGGAAAGCTAGCCTAGAAGCACCAAGTAAATATATTCAAGGAATATAAATTGTTTAAACATTAGAAAAATTTTTGCACTCATTTTTTAGCTGTATTAGGAATGTCAATAATCCTGTAGCAAATTTTCACAGAGAACTTTAAGAAATTCTTGCATTGGTCAATTTCAATTTGAAAGCTTTTTGGTTTGTTTGCTTTTTAAATTTTCATGTTCTAGGAAACTATGATTCTGGTTGTTCAGGATTGTTATTATTATAGTTGTGTAAAATTATTTTATTTTGTGTGTATTGTGCACAGCTTGGGGGGGCGGGAAATGCACTAATTGTGCTCTTCCTTATAAATGGTACATATTACTGACACAGACAAATAAAGTTTCTAATTGTTTCTGATTTACTCACTAGTGATACAGCATATTCTGTATGAAATGTTTTCTCTTTTCTCATTGTCATCTACTTCATTTTTTGTTTTCATGTTTTGAAGAAATAAAAACCAAAATGGTATTATTGTGCAACTGGTATCATCATCGAAAGAAAAAAGCAGACACCAGGTATTCAAACTCTTGCAAAAGTCAACCCTTCAGTCATGCAATGTTCTCTTTTTAATGTCCCAAGAGAACACAGTGTCAGAATATTTGTCTGTCCTACAGTGCTGAGATATATGTTGGACATTCCTCCATTTCACTGATTTTTTTACATTGCTTAGTATGACTCTATCTACATCCTTTCCTGCATCCAGGATCATGAGCCCATAAACAGTTACATGTCAGACAACTTTTTAGCATGCAGAGTATTACATCAAATCAGTCGATCCCAAAAAATTCCAATCCCAAAATTGATGATAGTACAGTTTCTTCCCAAGGGGATGCTTAAGTAAATTGCTCTTTTAGTTTCATATGTTATATTCCTCTTGGCTTGCAGAACTTCTGCCTTGCATTAATAATTTCTGTCTATATGTTATTGACTTCATGTATCATATAGTCAAAAGAGTATAGAAGGAAGTGACATCAGAAATGGAATAAGCATTTGTGGGAAGAAAATGTGACCTCTAAGGTTTGTGTACTTATTTGAAGTTGACATATTAGTGGACTTAGTTCTTACTGTAATAGAATCTGTCCACGTGTACAAGTAAATGCTACTTTATTCATCTGATCATCTTTAAAATTTTCTTTAGTATTCCTCATTATATTCTTATATGGTCATATGTGGTATACTTTCATGTATGAATGAAGGCATTATTTAAATATTTTATTGTATCAAACTGTCAATATGTCTCTTGAGTACCAGCCTTTGGTTTAACACAAAATGAGCAGCCAACATTTATTTCTTTAAACAGCAAAAAGATTAATTCAGTGACCAGAGTTCCTTGACCATCTAACAACCTTTCAGAAAAATTCTGTGACCTGATAATTATCAACTTCTTACAAGCAAATTTTAATGGGTTCAGATTTTCTGATTCCATCCTTCAACCAGTGAGGGTTTTATAAAATTTTGCTTTTTGTAGTTCATAGCCTAATAGCAGTAATTTTTTGTTGCTTTTCAAACATAAAATTGTTACAAAATATTGTTTTAGAAACCCTGCAAAGATTCTGATGCATGCCTTTCCCCTGTGGCCTCACTATTAATGAAAGCTCACCACTCACATTGCATTTTCCACAGGGGTCTTGACTCATTGGTGATTCCACAGCAAAAGGTCCCTGATTCTAAACTGTTAAAATAAAGTGAGAATGACGTACATCTGCTAACTCTGTGGAAGCAATTAGAAAATTTTCTCTGGTAGATGATGATGCCCTCCATCCTCTAATAGTGGCAGAACTTTGCCTATTCAAGAGTATAAATCAGCCCCTTTAAGACTTCTTTTAATATTTTTGGGCTCAGGATATGGAGTCTCTCTGTTGATTCTGACTTTCTGACTATGATTTTGGGCAGTTGCATCCAGAGCAAGTTCTGAGTGTAGTTTCATAACTTCAGGAACGTTTGGCCATTTTATGATTGAAAACATGTAATATTGGATATCACCTGACCTACAACTGGCATTCAGCTTTTATCATTGTAATCACTTCACTTGGCCAAGGCAGTTGGTAAAACTGAGCAAAGTTAAATATAAATTCCAATCATTAAATTGGTGAGTGCATTATGCGGAAGACACAGAATCCTATTTCAGAAAAAGAAACATGCTATTATAAGTGGATTCCTTAGATTCAGATATACCTGTGGAGTTTTGCTGATAGAATGCAGTTCTGCTATTCCTTTTTACCATTATGTACTTGCCACTTCTAACCATCTTGTTGTCTTCCCATCATGCAGTACATTTCAAAATCTGGGCGGTCCTGATGGTATTACACCCACAAGGACAGCATGGGAAGGGTAAACAATTGAAATAGATATTTCATGCTGGGAGCTTAATTAGGCCATGATTAATCGTCTCTCAAAGCAGAGACTGTCTTATCTATAGAAGGAGCAATCACTGAGAGGTGGAACTCCCAAGGGAAATCTCTGCAGGTTTCCAGCCCACAAGAAATGGTAAGTATTTCACTTTCTTTGACGTTTTCCCTGCCTGTCAAGATGTCCACACGTACTCAGAGGTGGTCCACATTTTCATTTTTGTCAAAGGTTCTCTGATTTAATTTTGTAAGAAACATTTAAATCAGTTGTTATGCAAATTATTGTTCATTTTGTTTTATTTTTAGGAAAGAGCATTACTTTGTAACTTCAAAAAGCACTATGACTTAGTAGTTAAAATTATGACCCATATTTTTTCAGGAAGACTTGCTTGCCCAAAATTGTCTTGTCTATCTGTTATCAATGCAGTCATTCATAGCTGCTTCAGTGGTTCACATTTTTTAGAATCATGCTTCCCTAGCCTTTTTTCAAAGAGTTGGAGAGTTTTCCCCTTGGAAATAGGTAAAAAAAAAAAAAAAAAAAGTTTAATAGTTTGCACTTTAAACACAAAGCAAAGGGAGATACTTTTAAATGCCAAATCTTTCCTTTCCTTTCCCTAATTTCAGCCTTTGCAGTTCTTCGATGGCTACTCCCATTATATCCAACTACCCTTAGTGATTGATGCTCACTATTACCTCTCAGCAATAGGGAAAGGGCTTATGATATAAAGTGATTGCTCAAGACATGTTTTTCTGAAAGTGAACTTATCATAGGAGAAATCAAATATAATGACATTCCACCTAAATAACAGTCACTAGGACATAGTATGGAATCTTTATAAATGAGCGGGACAGATTATACCTACAGTTACACACTATAATAGTGTTGTTTATTTTATACCTCTTGAATCCTATTTATTATGCTTCAGTGCCCATCGACCTACCCTTTTATTCTATCAATATATGTAGGTGTGGATTGGGAATGAGAACCAACATTCACATCCCTGATGCTCATGAGAGTTTCTACAAAGGTGGAGTATGTAAACATAGAAAAACATAATATATAGCTTCCATGCCTCTAAGAAATATGAGTGGGTCAAATGCTTCTCTGTGGGTACTATTTTTCTGCTATGCAAATGGTAGAAAAGTTCACATTAATAGCCAAACAGACCGAGAGAGAAATTAGCTAACTTCACTGTTAATCTGTCTACTTTGACAGTTAATATATAGCCCAGCCCTCCTAATTTGTTGACTGCAAAGACAGATATACCTAGTGAAATCCAAAAATGTACGGGGGGGCAGGGGCGATAAATTTACTAGAATAATTATACAAACCTCCATACTAAGATTGCTTATTCACCGAGAAGAATCCTGCCCAGAGATTTTCAGAGACATTTCCTTACATTCCCAACCTTCTTTTAATTTACACAACTTTTTATTAGACCCCTTGAAGCCACATAGTAAAACAAGAGATGAATTATCTAAGGAGAACTTTTGGCCCTCCCTATAATGTGAAGATCAGATACTTGACTCTATTTCCCATTCTTTCCAAATGGAAAGAACAGTTCAATTAAGTAACCAACTATGTAACCACTTCTTGACATAATTCCACCTAAAAAACAAAGAGTGAACCAAATTGTACCAACATTAAACCTAACAGTGATATGATCCAGATGGCTAGTTTTGAGAAAAATAATATTTTCTGTAGATACCTTGCTCTCCCTTCCTGTACTCATCCTAATGCTCAAGTTTGAGAAATACTCCAAGGAAGAAGTCTTGAAAGATTGTACATTCAAATAATGCTCATGTAATTGAGTAATATGGCATTTGGGATGAGAATGTTCTGTGTTGTTGATAAGAGCATATTTAAAAATAAGAGAATTGGCACAAAAATGTGTTAACTAGGATTTTTATTACAAATTGCCCTAAGATATTTGAAAGTTATTATATTTAAGTGAAATAAATCCCAGTTTCCAGAAACAACAGTATAATTTAAATTTATATTCTCAGGTTTTATATGAAAATCAAAGTTGGGCATACATACTTTTTGGCTTTGGCAACCAAAGAAAAGCATGTTTTTGGCACACGTTTCCAAATTATTGAGTTATTTGTAGAATACATTGGACCTATACAGGTATCTCATTAAAATTAAGTTCAATAATTTCCCTTTCTTCCTTTAGCCATAAAGTTTCTAAATTTTACAACTTGACAGTTTAGCAATTTCATTTATGAAAGGCTGATTCCATTTTGATGTTGATTTTTACATTTCAGAATTTTTCATATGTAAATATTTGGTACATTAGATGGGATACTGAGCTTGAGTCTGGCCCAAATGAACCACAAGGCCCAGACTGATCTGTCAGTAGTTAGAAGGCTTCTGATACACTGGCTTTTTAATGCACAGCAAATCCTAGTGTTGTTTTCAATATTCTTTCTTTTGACTAAAAGTTTCCATTCCAACTGGTGAAAAATTTTTAAAAAAGATTTATAACGATAGTTAGAAAACTGTTTATATGAGGATCAGACATTGTTTCAGCACGAGTTCTTCTCTATCCCCTCTCTCGCTACAACATACAGCCCAGAGACACACACGTAAAAGTAGGTGATCTCTGTAAACTTCAGCTGCATTTTTGTATGTCTAGGATTGTCCTAGTATCACATATCTTTTGAGAAAGAGTTGGAGAGGCATGGAAGGAAGCATATTCCTGATTTCCCTTTTTAGCTAAAGATACAAATTCAGAGCTGTTTGAAAAGGGCTTAGAATAATATTAATTAAACATATTCTGTAATACAAAGAGAAGTACTTTTTTAAAATCAATTTATTTTTCTTTCTTTTTTAGCAAGCATTTCTGACAGAAAATCTTTAGGGCCAATTAGAGTTTCTTTCTGACTTTTAATTGCCCTCTGCCTTTTGGGAAAGTGTTGAAAAAAGCTCTTGAAAAAAATATGCTGGTCAAGGTCAAACCCTGGGGGATTAAAAACATGAGATTTTTATATTTTCCCTCCAAACATAGCACTGAGCGGGCAGGTTCCCATGCCTGTTGTTAATCGGCATTTTCTAAACGTGTTTTGGTGTGCTGGGAGCAGAAGAGTAGGAGGCCCACCCAGTCCCACCACAC
The DNA here is from genome assembly GCF_028878055.3 of Symphalangus syndactylus. Classification (NCBI taxonomy): domain Eukaryota; kingdom Metazoa; phylum Chordata; class Mammalia; order Primates; family Hylobatidae; genus Symphalangus; species Symphalangus syndactylus. The sequence goes on from NC_072436.2 coordinate 100,902,234, forward strand.
ATACCGGGACATCTTTGACCACAGGGGTACTCTGCCGTTCATAGTTTAGCTTAGATGTTCTTAACTGAACTAACTTCCAATTTTCATATTCACTGATCATCTTGTCCCTAGCATTTTCCCTCCAAGATCCTGCTAACAGGCAAACTAGCCCTTTCTAACAGTTGGTACCTGAGATTTCTCAGAGCGCTTTTATCAGAGTAAGGAATGAGATTGCAGAAGGGGCAGTAATGTCAATACCAAGTTATTGGAAACTACTTAACCAGCCACTGCATTACATACTGGAGCCCGTCTAGGACACTTACCCTTGGAAATAGTGGAAAGACTTTGTTTTATTTCTATTTCATCAACAGAACTTTTGTAGCATTAAATCTAAGCAAACGATAACATCATATTATAATGGAAAGTTATTTTTAACTACAACTGTTATTGTTAAATTTAGAAGAAAATATTGTCTTTGAAGTTTCAGTCCAAAACTCTAAGGAGAGCAAGGCTTTTACTGCCATCGGTAATCCTGTGAGAGATTTGACACTCCAGATCTTATTTGAGATAGATAAGTCTATGATAAATATATGTATGAGCTTTAAAATATTCTTGATATTCTCAGGTTGTTCTCACAAATTCTGCATAGATTTAGTTTTTTTTTTTTAATGAGAACATTTCTTATCAAAAAGGATCGAAAATTTTTCCAATAACTGGTTGTTAAATGAGTCTAGCACCCAAAGAAGCTGTGAGCAGTTGGTTCTATCAGTGACTCTTCTAGGAGCTCTTTCCAGGTTGGTCTCGAACTCCTGACCTCAGGTGATCCACCTGTCCCGGCTTCCCAAAGTGCTGGGATTACAGGCATGAGCCACTTCGCCCGCCCTGGTTGTTCTGACTCAATCCCTAGACACATTCTTCAGAAACAACTGTACATGGTGAGAGAAAAGTCAAAAGGAGAAAAGTTTTCCTTCCTTAAAAATAGACTAAATTTGCTTATCACCTTTAAAATTTGGACGGAATGTTTAAACTTTAAACACAAAGCAAAGGGAGATGCTCTTAAATGTCAAATCTGAAGCAAAAGTTGCATTTTTGCAAAGCTATCCAGAAGATGTGTTAATTATTGAGACATGGGATTCATTAACACATCAGCGCCCAACCACTGCCTCTCCTGCCCCATTCACGTAGTATCGACAATCAAATAAGCAGCTGGGCAGGGGAAACCTATCACTGTTAATGTCATAATCACATCACCACTGAATTACCAGATGTGGTCAGGAACTAGGCAAAGTAGGTGGGACCAATCCCAGGACTGGGGCCATACCACAACCTCAGCTTAGCCCCTTGTCGGATACGGTTTATGAATTTAGAACAATGCCAGAAGTATTTTTTTTCTTTCAGCTGTGAACCAGCCTGTTTTGTTTGACAAGCCTTTCCAGATTCATGCAGCTCAATCACATGCTTGTTGCCAGTCTTAGAGTGAACCTATTATCTCAGACTTGTTGCCATAACCAATTTTTACAAAACCGAAAGTAGCCCAGTGAGGTGGATTGGACCTAGTGATGAGGTGTCTACACTTGCATCCTTTCCTTCCAAGAGAATACTCTGACACTGCAACTCTAGAAGTCATGTCATTAGTAAAATGAAAATAATAATTGCTTAATCACTGTTTAGAATTAGTTCATACTTCTTCAGAGCTCAAAGCCTCCACTACTCAACATCAGATCCATGGATAGTATTATTATACCTTTACCCAAAGACTGGATTTATTTTGTTAAAAAAAAAAAACAAAAAAAAAAAACAAAAAAAAAAAAAAACAGAATGGTCAGGGTCCCTTTAAAGCAACTGACAAAGTATTTGATAACATTTTAAAACAATGAAGAAGAAAGGATGATTCTGCAGAGGCTGCTGGGTTACAGAGGAGGGCAGAGCTTTTGTCAGACTCTCTTGATGTTTTGCTCTTCCTGGTAAGTTTTTATCTGTCATGGTTCCCAGTGGAATATTCCACATACACATTCTGTGGGAGGCTACTGACATGGCTCTAGACTCTGCCTTTTATTTTCTAATTCTCCTTGGAGAATTAGAACAGGCATTCCAGAGCTTGTAATATAGAGGGAAAAAAGAAAAAATGGCAGATGCCTCATTGATGGATCCAGAAGTTTTATACAAAAGCACACACCATTCTGATTGTCTCTATATTAACATTGTACTCACCAAACAGGTTTCTTAAGGTGACTGGAACAAGATAAATATCAACTGGATAATTACCTAAGGAAAAAGAATAAAAAAGAAATCAAAGCAAAAAATTGGTCAGTTTAGCAAATGTGTCTTCCAGGATCATAGGCTCATAAACTATACAGTCAAGAGAGTGAAACAATTTTAAAATCAAAAGTTAGAGCCTTTTATATTTCTTCGGATAGACAATTTCATAAATCAAGCATTTATTTTGTGCAAAGTATTATATTAGGTACCCTAAGATGGTATATAAAGAATTCAAAACAGAGTAATTTAAGAAAATTAACACTGGTCCTTGATTTAGTCAGGAAGAGTCCAATTATGGCATTCCAATTAAATTAACCTTCCATTTTGGTCTACAGACATTTTATCAATTTGAAATTGCTTAATGGGGCCATTTTGAAACCTATCAAGAAACTTTCCTGTAATAGAAATATTAATTTTCTTAATTTCACATTCTGTCTTCCACTAATAAGATAAACGGATTCAGACCCAACACACACATCCAGAGATTACCATGAGCCAAGACCTGTGTAAGTTTGATATACGGTATTTTATTCAACATTTCAAGTTTGGAAAATCTTATGACAAAGATAATTTGCCTCACCATTGCTGAATTCTTTTACTAGGTGTTGATGCTAATTCATCACTGGATTTTCTTAACTCTGCCTGTTGCTCTTTTGGACTTTGAGGCATGTGGTCCTATTTCAGTGAGTTACAACTCCAGCCCTCATCTTTTAACAGCAAACTAGAGAAGATCTCACTCTTCATCTCTGAGGACACAGTGTTCTCTTCATTTTAACATCAAAAAGTCACCAGAGAGAAGACCCAAAGGCTTTTCTCTTTGGAAAAGCAATCTTTAATTGTTTCAGAGGGTGATGAATCTTCGGCTCTCTAGACTTGATTTTCCTCATCATTAAATGGGAGGACTTTACCTTTGGCTTGATTTTCCAGAACACATCAAGCCCTGTATGATCAGTGTTTCCCTGTTATCATCCACTTATGTGTATGGGTTGAAGGTACTTTAAGTTGTGAACCAGCTGCTGCCCATATTGGGTCACCAATGCACTTGTCAAGCCCATGTAACCACATGAAGTCTGACAGAAATATAAACATTTATTTTGAAATAATTCCATGTGCATGGTTGGAAAAACAGTCTCCCTTCCCTGAAAGGAATGAGTAATTTCTCCCTTTTCAAGAAGTGTACAGTAGAAAATGTAATGAGATTGGAATGGATTCCAAATCAGTGACCTTTTTAAGGCTGAAACCACTATTTTAAATGAAACTTTAAGTTCATACAGTTTCTTATAGTAATTCTACTTTTATTTTTTAGTCATTGTGCTTAATCTTTTAGGAAAAAAACTAACCAGTTATTTTTTACTAAAGTATGTGAATTACAAACAGGATGTGCAACGACCAGGCAGAGAGATATTTAAAGGTATAACTATTCTAAAGGAAGATGAGAAAAAATTCATCTGCTACAGATTCAACTGTCTTTTAAATGCCTCCCTTGTCATGGAGTAAATGACTACTCAAAAGGATTTCACAAAAGACTTAAATCTCACCCTTAGCAATCAACCAGTCGGCCACAGCTCAAATGCCTCATTAGCAAAATGAAATTACACAACAGCCAAAACATAGCAAGAGAATGTAGACATTTCCATGGGGGGAAGAAAAGAAGAAAGAAAAAGCAACCATAGTGAACTCTGCTTGCATAAACAAAGAATGTTTTAGTGGGATAAATGTAAGCTTTCTCTTGAAGGAATCCCAGTTAGAATGTCATTGGAAACGGCAAAACTATTTCAGCTTCATAGCAGTAATATATTCCAACTTTATTACCACTGAGGCAGAAAGCTAAATTTGTCAGGGGGAAAGGTAAGCAAAAATTACTGACATTGCAACAGATAAAATGATCTTGTGAGACTCAATATTGAGAAAGAAAATTAAAATAGCTAATATTTCTGTTATAATTCCAGTGATTACTAAGACTTCTGCCAAGGGATAAAATTATTTTCCTTCTCTCATTATAAATTTCTATATAGAGCTATTTTAATGCAGTAAGGATTGTATTTTCATATTTTAATAAATCCCTCACGTTGAATTTGCCCCCCATTTCAGATTTGATTAGGAAATACTAAATTGAGAAGGCAGGCTTTTCCATCGTTTTAAAAACAAGTATGCACCATAAGCATTTTCAGCTGATGTCTGCCTTAAGCAATCTTGGTAGAGCTGTCAATCAGTGGCAGGTGCTTGTTTAAGGAAGAGAACCTGTGAATAGATTTAGCCTTTCTTCCTCACAGGCAGCTGCTCATTCACACACGATCATCTCTTCTTCCTCAACTTCTTGCACCAATCCCACCTCTTGGATTGATCCACATCCACCTAGCAGTTGAACAAACTGCAGATTCTAATTACATGTCCCGACAGCTTGCTCAACTTAATTTTTCACCAACTGAATTTCATGCATTGCCCCCGATGTTCCTTCCCTCTGTTCACTCTTTTATATAAGTCCTTGCATTTGACATACTTTAAAATGGGTTTGACTAGGGAAAAAAAAAAAAACCAAGTCAGCAAACCCTTGTGTTCATTCAAGAAATTGTGAACAAATTTAGCTGTTATGGTAATAATCCTGAGGTGAGGGAGAAAATATCACCTATGTGACAAGAGATCATTTTAACGCTATTACTAAAATAGTATTCTATGAATAGAGGCCATAGAATTTTCTACAAATAGACTTCTAGGGACTTACATTTTGAATCATATCTTACTTATAGGTTTGCTCTATATACTGATAAACTTCTGAACCTAAAGATTCTCTATAATTAAACTAGCACAAATAAAATCTGTCCCTTACCCACATTATAAGAATGTCTGGTGGGGGAAATCCAGTATTGACCTTCACATTCCACATGGAAAAGCTTTGTCCCCAGAGTGCAATTAGGGTGATTAAAAATAAGCGGCTTTGGTGAGTCTCAAGTTTGGTCCCCAAACAAGCAGCATCAGCAACTGGAAATTTGTTAGACATGCAAATTATCCAGTCCCACCTAAGAGCTCAGCCCAGATCTATGAATCAAAAATTTTGGAGTGACCCTGGCAATATGTGCTTTAATAAGCCCTTAGGATGATTCTGATGCATGCTCAAATTTGAGAATCATTGATCTATGACACAGCATTCTGAGTGGCCAAGAATAAACAATGTCACCCACTGTTTAATTATGCTTTCCCTCAAGAAAAGGTTTAAATGCTTAAAAGGTAGGTTCTTTATAGAGACAATGCGTTCAGATATATGGGAGATATGTCCACCATTCAGACTTACAATATAATTTTAAGGGACATTAATCCTTATGTCTTTTTCTGACATAACTGAGCTTGAGGCAGGCTTTCCAATCAGAGAGATTTCTAATCAGCTTTTCTAGTTCTTTTAAAACCCCACAGCTGATCTACTTTGCCTGACTTCCCCAGGGCCTAGAAAATGACCCTGGACACCTTTCTCTAATTGATTAGCTCTGGCTGATTTGCCTGAATGCTAAACCACTGTGTAACAGTACTAAGTTATACTTAATGACACAGTCTACTATTTTCAAGAGTGCTGTGTATGACTGGCTGAGATAAAAGGATTGCTGTCTATGAGTGAGTTTTAGTTTTAGAATTCATTTTCAAAGATGCACAAGGCTCAAGAAGCTTGAAAACCACAGATAATGTATACAGTAGCCGGAGTCTCCTGGAGGCTCCTTTCTAGGGTCTCTCATTTGAATTGGTGCAGAACTGAAGGAACTGAAGTAGAGAGTCAGAAAGTAACTTTGCTTATAAAAATGGCTTAGGAAAAGGAACTTAAGATTGTGGGTTATATGTGTGTATGTGTGCACACGCATGTATGTCTCCTTAATTCTAACCTGAAAATGCCACATTTGTGGATACTTAAAATACTCATGCATTTTGATACAGAAAAACAATTCAAAGCATGTAAAAGGAGGCTGGAAATGTAAGCTTAACAGTGACATTCTGGAGAAAAATGTTGTAACTGTCACTCCAGGCCTCCCTTAGGAGAAATCAAAGTTGTCAGATATTTTGGAATGGTTGCTCTTTTTCAGGAATTAGAATAACTGAAGTATGATACTGTGTTCTGTGTGCTTTAAAATCTGTGACCCTCCCCTGTTGCTGGTCATAGCTTCAGCATTTGAGTGTCCATTGTTGCTGAGGGCATTTTCTCATTGGCTCTTTTCCCCATTGTCCCATTCCTCTCACTCACACCTGATTACCAAATCGCTCCAACGAAATCACAATCACTCCTTCCTGTGTTTCCACCATTGTGTACATCTTCATTTGCACACCCTATTTTTTAATCAAAGTTAAAGCCTCACCAACATGGTACTTCTTAGAACAATCACCCACTTCTGGCCACTTTGTGATGGGAAATACATCTTTGCAGGGGAAGGAGCTGGATCAGACTGACAGGGTTTCACTCAGACTATTTCAAACAGTGCGAAGCCTTGACCTCATTCCCGACTTTTGCTGTCCATAGTGGTTGGTTTCTTGTTTTCTCTTTCTTTTTTTTAAACAGAAACTCTTAAGCTCAAGGCTAAATTATAGTGGGGACTTGCCTTTGTCTGCAGTCCATGGTTTCTGTATTGGCTCAAGTCTTGAAATCTTGAAACAAGCCTAAATTAAAATTTTCTCTTAGCTTAAGAAAAAAAGTTACATATTGTCAAGACCCTTATGTGTGTGGTGCATTAAAAAGATCTTGATATTAGAAGGTAACAGCAAATTGTTTCTTATCCCACAACAGCTTTGCCTTTCAGTGTCATTTGTGGTGGTTTTCGTAGGTCAGTGGTACAATTCAACACTCTTTCCAATAAGCCATAATAATAATTGTTGGCACAACTGTTATTACAACAGGACTTGCCTGGGTTCCATCTATTAATTTTTATAGACAGTAGGAAGCTCACACTGAGGAGACATTTGTAGCTTCCTGGACAAGGGCAAAAGAAGGAACTAGCATATTGTACATACTGTGTACGTGCACAGAACACTGGTCTGTGCCTCTGGGGTGTTCTCAGAGGGGCAGGCCAGAAGGCAGGATTCAGGTAGGAAATGAATCTAGGACTTCTCTTGCCTTTGATGGTTACTGATGGCAATTGTGTTTCCCACTGAATAACTTAGTGGACAATTTTGATAGTAAACTGAACTCATACCGAGCAAGTAGAACAGTCAATCCATAAAGAAAAGGGTGGCATATCATAATGCCAGAAACCTTCTCTTCCTAAGAGGTGATCATGAATTTCCTACACAGGGCAAAAAAGGGAAGAATAGCCTATTCATATTCTGTATTCACAGTTTGAAGGACCCATCACAAATGACCTTCAAAGACTGACAGGGGGCGGGTAGAAGGGAGGCAAAAATGCAGAGAAAAAGATGTTACCTTGAAAAATGAAGTAAGAAATCCTAATATTCCCGTAGTTGATCCTAAAGTTTGTTCCCATGTCTACAGTTATTTTTAAATAACTTCACTACACTTTGAAATTCCTTAGTGGTGGTTTATCAGTAATACTTAAACTTTTCCGTTTCTATTCTTTGCTGCCAATGAATGTAATCTCCACGACTTGCCATTTGAGTGCACGCACAGACACACACACATAATGGTATATGCATCATATATTACTCATTTTGTGGGAAACACAATGTATTATAATCAAAAAGATTTCAGAACATTCTTTCAGTGTGTTTCAGTGACAAAATTTTATGGGGGAATGGAGGTACACATACCCTCTTTGCTGACCATATTGTTGAAATTATGATCTTAAGCAACACTGTTAGAAATGCTTGCATAAAATATCTTCTCTAGTATTAATAAATTGATTCGCTTTGAATTTAAGTTTCAAAAAAATGCACTAAACAAATATTTTTATATCTGTGGTATTTTCCTATTAACTACTCTTAGTGAACACGTGACCATATACCTGATATCATTAAAAAGGAACATGGCCTAAACGAAACGTTAAAAGTGGAGGTATTTATAAAGTCTTCTGCCAAAGACCATTGTTTAATGATCTGTAAAATGTAGATTATCTTCTTTTATTATGAATGTGATTGTAAGAAACACCCTAACATTCTCTATCTTTTGAAAATGAATATTTTGTATTTCTAAGGACCAAGGAAAATATTTTTTAAGCCAATGTAGTACACAGAAGCCTTGTAAATGAGAGGTACAATGACTTGGATCAACTGCATAATGCTAGATTAGAATTCCAACATTTGATGATAAATTTGTCAATCTTTCCTATAATTCTTATACTGCACTAAATTACATTTTGGAAATTTCAGCTAATCTTTTCAAGTTAAAGGCACCAACATTAATGACAGATCTTGTCTAATATGAAAAGCATCAAAACATTCCCTTTCAAGAACTCTGAATAGATGAAAATTGCCATATAATTTTCCCACCTACCTAACCATTCCATGTAAGTTAACTCAGCGGTCTAACAATGTTGTACAGAAGGTTGACAGACATGTGCACCAAGAATATTTAAGTTGTGCAGTTAGCAAGAACTAGCCATTTCAAAATATACTCAAATGTTTTGTAAATAAAAATTTTGACTCCTATAGTTTTGTTCAAACTGCTGTCTTTCAAAATAATTAGATTTTATTTGAATTTTAAAAGTAATCTGTTGTAAATCAGATGTTACTTTGTTGACTCTGTGATTCAATGTACACTCAGCCATATTCCTGTGGGGAAATATCAATCTTACCGACTTTCATGGCATGAGCCAGAGATTCATAGTTTCCTTTAGGACTATAAGTATGAAGACAAAACACACCAAAATGAAATGCTAGTGAAGAAATTAGAAACCTATTGTATAAAATGTATTTTTAAAATCTTAAGATATATGTGATTTACACTGCCTGTTAATCTAGTCTCTTTGTGATTAACAAAAAACACATAATATTTGTTAAGACTCTGAAACACCAAATATTTGTGATGTTTGTATAGCACCATTGTTATATGTGATTTCAAAGGGTAAGCATCTCCGTTGTAATCACGTGAGCCCACAGAAGAATAAATTCCTGCTGTTATGTACAACCAACTCTCAGAATTCAAACTTCCTGCAGCTGCCGTATCACCAATAAATGAGAATTGTGAAAAACAATTTTTAAAGAATTGAGTTTATGATCACTGTGCATTTTGTTAATGATTGCTTTCAGAGTTTTATTTTTACCAGAAATGCTCTCAAGCCAGTAAATACAACTGCTGATTTCAACCATACAATCATTTCAATGGTTTCTATATTCTTGATCTAACTACCCAAAACTGGAAGCTTGTTGCAAGGTGTGTCCTAACAAACATACAATAAATGACTCTTCCTGCATGCTGCCTGAGATATGTTGTAATTCGAAATGTCTTATCAAAAAATTATATATGTTATAACCCAAAGTTGAACTGGCAATATTTTTCATGTGTATAATTGATGGTATGTTAATATCAAAAGCAGAAGCATTGTTTGTCATACATATATGTTATATGTGATGTTTAATCTTGTTAAACTGTAATCTGTGAAGTTTTCATTGCCTGAACCAGTCAATTCTGTATAAATCATTATCTTCATTGTTTTCCTAATCTTACCGTATTTCCTAACACTGAAATATAAATGTTTGTCAATTAGCCATTCATATTGTATTGATCTTTATAAACTTTAGTGTGACTCCATTAAACTAACCTAAACAAAGGAAAATCAAAGCTTTCCCTGTCATAGGCTCAGGGACATTTTACTTACAGCCAAAATCATTTATTCATTGAATCAACAAGTATTTATCGAGTATCTACTGTGAATCAGGCTCTATACCAAATTTTGGGAGAATGCTTAAGAACCAGAGAAATCAAAACCCCATATTCCCCAGTGAGAATTTTTGAACTCTACCTAAAATATTCTTCTGTAACTTGCACTGAGTTAAGAAATTATTTTGTTTCTCCTATGTTATAACAAAGATTGAAGTTATCCACAAAAGAGTCTTAAATTAAAATATGGCACATTCAGTCCAGGGAAATGCTACTATCACTCACCAAAGCATTGAGTCTCAAAGTCCAGCTTTAAAATAAGTTAAAATAAAACTCAATTTAAGAGATTTGACCGTAACTCTGGAAATAACACTTCAAAGTCCCTCTCTTGAAAATTGTATATTGTGTCTATTTTAAGTCATTATTCTAAGGTTCTTTGCTGCACATAAAATGCAGCACATAAAATGCAGCACCAGACCACACTTTTTCAAACGGTGCCCCAGCAGGTGATCAAGGGTATCTGTAAAAGAAGAGGAAAATGGCTGAAAGGATAAATATGTATCCACAGAATACCATAGAGGGAAGAGGGAAGAACATCCAGGATGTTTTCTCAATGACTCATATACTTACATGTGCCAAACCTGTTATCACTGTTTAAAAGTGTTTGTGCACACACACACTCACAGCCAGACTCACATCTCCAAGCACATTTCCATTTTTCTTATTCAAGGGGATGCCCCCATTGGCTTTCAAGGTGAATTGTGGCCATAACAAAGATAAATGAGTCTCAGATTCACACAAGTCAAAAGCAGATGACTAGCACCTGGAAAGACTAAAGCCCTGAGCTCCAAGGCAATTCGATAATTTGAAAGAAGCATGAAACCTTGTGGTTTCTGCCATTACGGTACTCGGCGTAATGAGATTGAAAAGTGGTCTATGCCTTGATCTTGGTATTGTAAGTTAATTTTTGCAGCACTTAAATATTCCTCTGAACCTATTGAAAACTATTGTAACTTGCCATTCTTATAAGTATTCATTAATTCGTTCACTGTAAATATTTGCAAAACAATGAAGGTGAGATTACATCTATCCATACAACCATATGTGTGCAAGACAGAACAGTGTACATCAATGCTGGTTAATAAAATCAGAAAACTCTGGATTTAAATTCTAGCTTTGTCAGTGTACCTGGGTAGCTCTTTCACCATTCTGAACCTTAGTTTCCCTGTTTGTAAAACTAGACTGATAGTACCTGCTCTTTAGTGTTGTTGAAAGCAGGGAATAAAACAATTAACATTTGCTAAGTGTCTGATACAGTGCCTGATACTCATAAGGTACTCAATAAATGTTAGTTGGTGTTTATGTCCTATATGGTATATATGTCCCTTATGCCAGTGACAAAGACTCTCTCCTTGACCAAACTTGAGTCAGGCTCCTCTGAGCCCTCTTCTCTACCAGGCCTTGAACTTGGGCTCCTTGTCAACTTAGCCTAGTTTTAGCAAGAATCCTTCTGGGTCAGTTGAGCAAAAATCTCCCATTCTTGATAGCTAATCAAATTCTTCATTCCCCACCTTTTCTTTCTTATCACCCTGGCCTTTATTCAGCAAGAATACAGTTGAGTCAGTCTAGCAAGAATCCCCGTATAGACTTGCTGTTTCCTCTTGATAATTTTCTATCCACTGATCCCCCCTTGGTGATAAATTTCCACTTGTCCTTCCTCTATTCAGAGTTGAGCTGAGTCTCTTCTCCCTACTGCAAAACCCCACTGCAGTCAGTAATCCCCTTGTTGAATAAAATCTTCAAATGTCTGAATAAATTTTTCGTTAACACCAGCACCATCTTTCATGCTGAAAGATGAAAAGACCAGACGAGCTTAGTTCTAACTCTCTTCATTATAATCACTTTAGCCAACATTTATTGAATCCTTGCTAACAAACAGGCAATGACTAAGCCCTTTACTTGGGTTATATCCTTGATCCTAACAAAACCCTTCTAAAAGTAGTGTAATTTCTACTTCGTTTTACATGTAAGAACTTGAATCTTAGAGAACTTAAGTACTTGCCAAAAATCACACTAAGAGGCAGAACCAGAATTTGAATTCAGGTCTGACTCCAAAGCTCAAGCTTATAATCATTTTACAATTCTGTCTTTATGAAACTTGAAAACATCTGCTTGGTTTAAGTAAACTCCCAAAGTGACATGAAGTAATAAAATGATAGCAAATATCCTCCAATAGACACAACCTAGACAATCACCATGTACATGAGGTCAGTCAAAAAAAATTCCATCTAGATTTGATGTACAACTCCATAGTAACAATCATCCTATTATCATAGAACTTATTATTTGTGATAATGGATTATGCAGAATATCATATCAGTAGAGAGACTTTAAATAGTATCCCCCAGGTTCAAGGAAAGCACTCCAAAAAGTGTTTCATGCTTCATCAAGTCACCTTGGAAACAGTTCATCCAACGTCACTTTCAATATTTTCAGATAACCATGGAGAATGGATATATTTATTTCTTGCTGTTTTTGTCTGTCTCATCTATAGACATCTGATTTGGGAACAAAAATAAATCTGATTTCACTCACAAATTTACAATATAATTCTTTTCTTTTAACAAAGCAAGTTACAAGATTATCCAGAACAACAGCAACAACAAAAAGGACGTTGGCTGTAGTAGATAATCTAAGAGTGGCAACAGTTACCAGTCCAAAAATGGGATTGGGCACACAAGGAATTTTCTCTTATTCCAAATGACCATTCTGTTTTAAGATTTCCTATGATATTAGCTATGTTGCAGCACTATTTTTATCATCTGTCAACAGTGGTGATTCTCCAGTCATGCCTAGTCTTCGTGCTTAATGGCTACAGGAAACGATAATACAATAAAATTGAGAGATTCCCAGTAAATTCTTGATTTTTATTTAGATCCTAATAATGAACATATTTAAATGTAGGCTCCCAGGATCCAACAGCTTTACATGCTTATTCATGTGGAACCATAAGGAGTTCTTTCTAGAATCTGTGCCCAGCCATTCAGTGGCAGACGAAACTTCATTTCAAGGAATAATGGTGAACACACTGCAAATATACAACTAGTAAAATTTTACATTTGACCATTGGTACTTAAGCCAGATCCTTTTTAAGTGACTGACTCTGTATCTCATCTGACTGAAAATATAATGCAACTAAATATTTTCAGAAACTGAGATGATAAATCTGTAACATGTGAAGGTAACCTAAATGGTCCCAGGCATGTTTTATCTATGTGAGCTATATATAACATTGGCTTTCATTGCCAAGGATCTTATATTGTAGGGATATCTTTATTATCTGATAGCAATCCCACGTTACTAAATAGGCTACATGCAAAAAAATGACCCTTAAGTTCTTTTTCTTACTACATGTCACTAAAAACAAGGTTCAATGTAATAAGAGCTCATCAATAGAAAACAGAAAAATACAGCAAAAGGTCAAGCCTTTATCAAACAGCTGCAACTGTCTGACAGCGCTGCTGATTTTACTTGGTGAGAAAAAAGTGTTAACAACCTTCTTTGGTTACCATGAGAACTAGAAGACAAACAATCAAGCAAGTTTCTGAGAGAGAAAAAAAAAAAAAAAAAAAAGCATGTGACCATCTGTTTTAAAACTCTAGCCAACAAATTCCAAGTGTATATAAGCCCCAGCCCAAAAGAAGCCAGGACCTAAAGACGCAAATGAAAAAATCTTGTTCTTAATTAATGAGGGCACTCTGTTTGGGTACAACGTGAAAAGAAATTAGGCAAAAATCATGCTTCCTGCTGTTAGTGATTACAGAAAATCGGTATGTTCGTGAATGAGGCTACCACATGCTTCATCCCTTACGCTTTGGTGGGGGTTCCACTAAGCCAGGGTTCTTTAAGTTCCAAAAGAATGAACTCAAAATTCCTAACTCATCTCCTGCGGACAAACCAGAACATAGAGATTTCTCACAAACATCCTTTCCCAAAGGTTTTTCAATTCAATAAGAGCAGATTACCAGAGTGCCTGTGTCTTTCTGAAGATGATTTAAAGCCAAGTACAGACATTGGTTCTGTTCATCAAGAAACTCACCAGCATCAAAATGATTTTTTAAAAACTACACACACACAACATGGCTAAGAAGAACAAAGACAATATGAGGGGCTTCTAGAATTGATGAAGGATGAAACAGAACAAAACCATAGGCAAAATGTCAGACCCTTTTAGGTCAGTTGACCAGGGCTCTCCATTTTACTAGAGACAAACGAAACCTGGGATAAAGAAACTTTTTTTTTTTAAGTTCAGGGGTATGTGTGCAAGTTTAAATTCAGGTAAACTTGTATCATGGGGGTTTGTTGTTCAAAATATTTCATCACCCAAATATTAAGCCTAGTACTCATTTGTTATTTTTCCTGATTCTCTCGCTCCTCCCACCCTCCAGCCTCTAAAAGGGCCCAGTGTGTGTTGCTCCCCTCTATGTGACCATGTGTCCTCATCATTTAACTCTCACTTATAAGTGAGAATATGCGGTGTTTTTCGGTTCCTGTGTTAGTTTGCTAAGGATAATGGCCTCCAGCTCCATCCGTGTTCCTGCAACAAGTTTTATAGTCATAGGAAGCACTGATGCTCAACCTGCTGTGACCTCTGAAAAATCATGATACCTGAGTTTTCACTCTATAGGATGAATCCTGTGAGTCTAAGCATCACTGTATTACAGTTTTCTAACTCCTAATATTTCTCCAAAGGGGCAGTACACAGTAATGGTTAAGGGCATATATTCTGGAGCCAGACTATTTAGTTCACATCCTGCCTCTGCTATGCTGTGTGGTCATGACCAAATTATTTGCTTTCTCTGTGCCTCAGTTTTCTAATCAGTAAAATGGGGAGAATGATAGCACCTATCTCATGGTGTTTTTGCAAAGATGAAATGGGTTAATATGCCCAGATCCCTTAGGAAAGTGCCTGGCATGTAGTGAATGTTATATATATAAGTGCTGCATACTGTCATCACTGACTAGAAGATCAGAGCTGTGATAGTGAAGTATGACTTCTTACTGTATCTTTATGAAAACACAGAAAAACCACGATAAACAGAAGCCACTGAGATGCAACTGGGAGGATACAAAAGTAAAACAAAGTGGTGACATGGAAATGGTCACTGAAGGGGTTCATTTTAATATAGAATAAGAAAGGAATTAAGACTTTTCTTAAGGGAGGGAGTATATAAGGAAATTGGATGGGTTAAATTACTGATATAAACAATTAGTAATTTATGCTAAGGTACTCCAGTAACTTTTGCTTTATTACTGTATCATAGACAATACTGATATCAATAGTTCACTTTAATTCAGTACTAGCCACTGCTAGGCACTTGACATGCATTAACTCCTCAACGTTCATTAAAAAAAAATAAAAATAAAAATAAACCATGGCCGGGGGCGGTGGCTCACACTTGTAATCCCAACACTTTGGGAGACTGAGGCAGGCAGATCACAAGGTCAGCAGTTCGAGACCAGCCTGACCAACATAGTGAAACCCCATCTCTACTAAAAATACAAAAATTAGCCGGGTGTGGTGGTGATGGTCGCCTTTAGTGCCAGCTACTCAGGAGGCTGAGGCTGGAGAATTGCTTGAACCCAGGAGGCGGAGGTTGCAGTGAGTCGAGACCATGCCATTGCACTCCAGCCTGGGTGACAAAGTGAGACTCCATCTCAAAAAAAAAGACCAAACAAACAAACAAAAACCCACCGTGAGTCAGATATTATTATCCCTATATTTCAAATGGAAAAACTTGAGAAATAAAGAGGGTCCCTACTTTGTGAGGCTTATGTGGCCAGTCAATGCAGAGCCAGAGGGAGGACCTAACTGACCCTAGAGGCTGCACACCACCCACTGAGCTCACCTACTCCCATGCAGGTATCAGGACACAGGTGCAATTCTGAAAACATACAACAGTTGAACTGATGAAAATAGTAACAGCTATAAAGAGAACTGCTCCTGAAATTTTCTCTTCTGTTCTTCTCCTTGCAGATTTTTGTGTGTGTTATAGTGATAATTTTATATTGTATAACTCCACCACTAGCAACAACTTCTAATTCTATGATAGTCTTAATGAATCTCTAGGTTTGTTATTATTGCTATTGCATTTATGCAAAAAACTAGTATTCTATTTCAGAAAGCTGCATAATTACAGGACTAGTCTTCTGGCATAGATAGAATGAAAGTCATCCTCATATTATGGGTTTATTTTTTTAAAAAGTTCCACCTGTCAAAATATTATAAATCAAGTCTAACTTTCCCACATGGGGTAATATGTGAAAAATGAAAGATTAGGTTCATAACCACAAACTCTTTAAATTTTTAATTTTTCTGAGTACATAGTAGGTGTGTATATATTTATAAACTCTTATATGTGATGAACTATTATGTTCTGAAATATATCAAGTTTTCTAAGCTGAAATGCATAAAGTCTTCTAAAATGCATATAAATCTTTTCCAAAAGGCGACCAACTAATTGCAGGAAATTGTATTGAAGTTGACATTGTGTTATAGAATACTTGACAAAGTTCTTAAGAATTCTTTTACAGTCCCTTCAATATTTTTACTGCAACAGATTAGAAAGTGAAAGAACATGCTTATTGTGATCATAAAATTTACAAATTATTGTTTTTGGGGAAAATTTTACATAAATCTGCGAAGAGTCCCTAGGAAAGATGCAGAGCTGCTTAATTATCCAAGTAAAATTATATGTTGTCATCTTCATTCCATTGTAATAACACTGTAGCACTATATCTATGGTAGGCACAAGACAGCCAGTCATTATTCAAGGTTGGGATTAATTTCTTCCCACTGGCAAGATGACAAATGACCACTTACACACTGCATAGGAGAATCTCTTATAAATAACATGTGTCTAATTGGCAAAGTGCTTTAAGGGTAATTACTTTGCATCAAAGACTGCCCATAGGAATTTAAGACTAAATCTACTATGACCAAGATAGAGCATTTCCATTTGATTTACTTATAATTGGAAACATTTAATAAGCTATTGTCTTTAAGTAATTAATTAAATGGAATTAAAAATGAGCCGGAAGGTTTTGGAACCTATAGAAGTCATGATTTTGTTTTTTTCTCATCTGCCAAAATACGAAAGTTTTTCTTGACTTCTGGGGAGGGTTAATTTTACTAAACTGCTATATTATTTCATATAGAATATGTGCAGGAAATTAACCCAAAGCCTCAAAAGCCATATACTTGACTTAGGGCTGGCACTAATGTATTTAATGAATGACCAGATGAATAGACAAATAAATAGCCAGGGATAGTCAGGATCTAGAGTGGATGGGACCACTGTGGTGAATACAGTATGTGGGGTATATTTCAGTCCAATTAGAGCAATTAGAGCAGTGGTTTCAATCCTGGCCACACATTAATAGTACCTAGGGAGTATTTAATATAAATACTTGCCTCAGGACCCACCATAATAGGCAAATTAAATAAAAATCTTTGCACATGATAGTAGGTAGTAGAGCTTAAGAATGGGTCTTTTTCAAATGTTTTCCAAGTAGAGTTGCTAGATTCTATAAAGAAAGATACAAAATGTCCAATTAAATTTGAATTTCAGATAACAAATTTTTTAGTATGTCCCAAATATTGCATGAGACATACTAAAAACATTATTTGTTGCTTTTCTGAAATTTAAACTTCACTGGGAGATCTTATTCTATCTGGAAACTCTGCCTCTCAAGTTATTTTACTGTACAGTATTGAGAACCATTGCATTTCACTAAGATGACATAAGTGGGTGAGGCATGACATTAAGAAAATATAATAGCAGCAAACTAGGATCTCAAAGACACACAGCATGTGGCAACCAATGGTAGAGACATAGATTCAGAAACAGCAATGGATTCTGGAAAAACCAATGGAGTCAAAGTGAATCCCCAGTTTTAGAGAAACTGGGCCACCAAATAAGAAGCCTGGGCAGAAACTCAAGTTTAAGGAAACAAAGTCAGAGACTCAATGGTTTAATACGATATACTATGGGTTTTGATGGTCAGAGCACTGTTCTGTGGACTGAGTTAAAAGGTAAGAATGGAATTAACAAATAGTCAAGATTTTCCACTCTGGCACCAAATTATGCATCCAGAAGGCATTAATACTGTCTTCACTAAGGAAGGAACTCATCAGGGCAGAAGCTATATAATTTCACAAGAGTTCTGAAATGGCCTTAGTTTTGTGATTAGAAGCCTTTTGAGGTAAAGACCCAGACATTTCATTACAGCATAATCAGCTAACAAGCCAACATTGACACTGATAACTCTTAAAAGTATGGCTATTGACCAGCACTTTTGTCAAGGTAACAGCCCAAAAGAGAACAGTGTTAAGAGGTTAATCCTTAAACAAGATAAATGTCAGTCACTACCTATAAGAGTTTTCTTTTGTGAACTGAAAATGGCAAAATAAAAGTAGATTTTGACATTAATGGAACTATCAAAGAAAGAAAGATTTAAGGAGTTTTTATCTTCCTGTAAAAATCCAAAGGTATCCCAGTAAAAACCACTAGAAAATCTAATGGTAGACTATATCTCACTTGAAATGGCAATGAAAAAACATAGGAGCTTCCTCATTTGAAAGGAGGCAGGGCAAGATAGCAGAATAGAAGGCTCCACCAACCATCCTCCCTGAAGTAACCAAATTAAACAACAATTAAACAAAGAACTAAAAATCAGATGAGAGATCACAGTACCTGGTTTTAACTTCTTATCACTGAACTCTTTCCACTGAACTCACTAAAGAGAGTAGGAAAGAGTCTTGAATCGCCAACACCACTCCTCCCTCATCCCCCCAGCAGTGGAACCGTGGCATGGGAAGAGAATCTATGCACTTGTGGGAAGGAAAGTGCAGTGACTGTGGGACTTTGCATTGGAACTCAGTGCAGCCCTATCACAGCAGAAAGCAAGACCGGGCAGAGCTCAGCTGACGCACATGGAGGAAGCTTTTAGACCATTCCCAGCCACAGAGGAATTGCCCTTCCCAGTCAGGCAAGGCTCATCTTTGTGGGCTAACATGCCCTGGGTTCTAAATAAACTTGAAAGGCAACCTAGGCCACAAGGACTTCAACTACTGGGCAAGTCCCGGCGCTGAGCTGGGCTCAAAGCCAGTGGACTTGAGAGGCACACAACCTACTGAGACACCAGCCAGGGCAGCCAAGAGAATGCTTGCACCAGCCCTCCCTCAATCCCAGGCAGCACAGCTCACAGCTCGAGGACAGACTTCCTCCCTCTGCTTGAGGAGAAGAGATGAAAGGCTAAAGAAGAGTTGGTTACCAGCTCAGCCACAGTAGGACAGGGCACCCGGCAGAGTCCTAAGTCCTCTATTTCATGCTCTAGTAGCCAGATGACATTGCTAGACAACACCCTTGGCCAGAGGAAGGCTGCTGCCTTGAATGGTAAGACCCAGTCTTGGCAGAATTCATCACCTGCTGACTAAAGAGCCCTTGGGCCTTGAATAAACAGCTGTAGTAGCCAGGCAGCTCACTGTGGGCCTTAGATGAGACTCAGAGCTGTGCTGACTTCAGGTGTGATCAGCACACTCCCACCTGTCGTGGCTATGGGGTGAGAACCCTCCTGCTTGAGGAAAGGAGAGGAAAGAGTAAAGGGAACTTTGTCTTTCACCTTTAAGCACTACCTTGGTAACAGTGGAGTAGAGCACCAAGTGGGCTTTTAGGGTCACTAATCTCAGGCATTGGCTCTTGGACAGCATTTCTGGACCTGCCCTGGACCATAGGTGAGCCCACTACCCTGGAGGGAGGGTCCTAGGCCTGGCAGCATTCACAACAAGCTGAAAGAAGAGCTCTTGGGCCTTGAGTGAACATTGTCAGTACCCAGGCGGTATTCCTGCAGGCCTGAGACAGTGGTGGCCACAAGGAGAGACTGCCTCTTCTTGTGGAAAGGGGAAGGGAGGGAAGGACTTTGTCTTGTGGGTTGGATGCCAGCTCAGCCAGAGTAAAATAGAGCACCAGGTGGATTCCCAGCATTTCTGACTCCAGGCCCTGGCTCTCAGACAGCATCTCTAGACTCACCTGGGGTGGGGGGAACTAACTCACCACCCTGAAGGGAAGGACACAAGTCAGGCTGGCTTCACCACCTGATGATTCTAGAACCCTAGAGCTTTGAGCAAGTATAGGCAGTAGCCAGGCTATGGTTACCACAGGCCTTGGGTGAGACCCAGTACCATGCTGACTTCAGGTCTGACCAAGCACAGCCCCACTGGTGGTGGCCACAGGGTGTTTGTTTCCCCCCACCCCTACCCCCACCCAGATCCAGGCAGCTTAGCACAGAGAAAAACTGGGAGAATGTAAGGGAAGAGAACAAGAATCTCTGCCTGGTAACCCAGAGAATTTATCCAGATCTTATCCAAGACCACCAAGTTGGTACCTCCATGAGTCTGCAAAAGCCACAGTATACCACAGTATTACTGGGCTTGAGGTGTCCCCTAATGCAGATACAGTTTCAGTGACCAAATCTTAGATCACAACACCCAAGTCCCTTTGAATACCTTTATAAGAAGGATGGGTACAAACAAGTCCAGACTGCAAAGACTACAATATATACTTAACTGTTCAATACCCAAACACTAATGAACATTAAGATAATCCAGGAAAACATGATCTCACCAAATGAGCTAAATAAGGCACCAGGGACCAATCCTGGGGAGAGAGAGAAATGACCTTTTAGACAGAGAATTCAAAATAGCTATTTTTAGGAAACTCAGTGAAGTTCAACATAACACAGAGAAGGAACTCAGAATCCTATCAGATAAATTTAACAGTGAGATTAAGATAATTTTAAAAAATCAAGCAGCAATTCTGGAGTTGAAAAATGCAACTGACATACTGAAGAATGCGGCAGAGTCTCCTACCAATAGAATTAATGAAGCAGAAGAAAGAATTAGTGAGCTTAAAGATAGGCTATTTGGAAATACACAAAATAAACAAACAAAAGAATAAAAAAGGGTGGGGGCAGTGGCTCATGCCTATAATCCAGCACTTTGGGAGGCCAAGGTGGGTGGATTTCTTGAGTCCAGGAGTTCAAGACCAGCCTGGGTGGCATGGGGAAATCCTATCTCTACAAAAGGTGTAAATATTAGCCTGGCATGGTGGTGCATGCCTATAGTCCTAGCTACTTAGGAGGCTGAGGTGAGAAGTTCAAGTAAGCCTGGGAGGCAGAGGTTGCAGTGAGCCAAGATTGTGCCACTGCATTCCAGCCTAAGTGACAGTGAGACACCATCTAAAACATAAAATAAAAGAATAAAAAAGAATTAAGCTCACATATAAGATCTAGAAAATAGCCTTAAGAAGGGAAACCTAAGAGTTTAATCCAAGGCCTTAAAGAGATGGGAGAGAGAGAGATAGGGTAGAAAAGTTTATTCAAAGGGATAATAAAAGGGAATTCCCCAAACCTAGAGAACGTATCAATATTAAAGTACAAGAAGGTTATAGAATGTCAAGCAGATTTAACCCAAATAAGACTACCTCAAGACATTTAAGAACCAAACTCCCAAAGGTCAAAGACAGAGGACCCTAAAAGGAGCAAGAGAAAATAAACAAAATATAATAGAGCTCCACTATGCCTGGCAGCCAACTTTTGAGTGGAAACCTTACAAGCCAGGAGAAAGTGAAATGACATATTTACAGTGCTGAAGAAAAAAAAATTCTAGAACAGTATATCCAGTGAAAACATCATTCATACATCAAGGAGAAATAAAGACTTCTCCAGACATACAAAAGCTGAGGTATTTCAACACTAAGCTTATCCTAGAAGAAACGCTAAAGGGAATTCTTCAGTCTTAAAAGAGGACTAAGATCATCTGACAATACAAAATTCATCAGTAACAGTAAATACACACATACAAAAAAAACCCACAGAATACTATAACACTGAAATTGTGGTGTGTAAACTACTCATATCTTGAGTAGAAAGACTAAGAGATGATCCAATCAAAAATAATAACTACAACAACTTTTCAAGACATACACAGTACAATAAGATATAGAGACAATAAAAAGTTAAAAAGCTCAGGCATGAAATTAAAGCATAGAATTTTATTAGTTTTCTCTTCATTGTTTATTAGTTTGTTTATGCAATCACTTTTAAGTTGTCATCAGCATAAAATATATTATTTGCAAGCCTCATGGTAACCACAAATCAAAAAACATACAACAGATACACAATAAATAAAAAGTAAGAAACTAAAATATACCACCAGAGAAAATCACCTTCACTAAAAGGAAGACAGAAAGAAAGGAAAACATGACCACAAAACAACTGATAAACAAATAACAAAATGACAGGAGTTAGTTTCTACTTATCAATAATAACGTTGAATGTAAATGGACTAAACTCTCCAACCAAAAGATGCAGAGTGGCTGAATGGATTGAAAAAAAAAAAAAAAGGCCCAGTAATCTGTTGCCTACAGGAAACACATTTCATTTATAAAGGCACACATAGACCGTAAATAAAGGGGTGGGAAAAGATATTCCATGCAAACAAAAACCAAAAAATAACAAGAGTAATTATATCAGACAAAATAGGCTACAAGAAGACAAAAACTACAAAAGGGACAAAGAAGGTCATTATATAATGACAAAAGGGTCAATTCAGCAAAAGAATATAACAATTGTAAATATATATACAGCCAATACTGTAGCACTCAGATATATAAATCAAATGTTATTAGAGCTAAACAGAGAGGTAGACTCCAATACAATAACAGCTGAAAACATCAACATCTCATTTTCAGCATTGGACAGATCATCCAGGTGGAAAAATCAACGAAGAAACATTGGATTTAATCTGCACTACAGATTAAATGGATCTATTAGATATTTACAGAACATTTCATCCAATGGCTGAAGAATACACATTCTTTTCCTCAGCATATGGATCATTCTCATAGGTAGACCACATGTTAGGCCAAAAAATAAATCTTAAAAAATTTTTAATTGAAATTATATCAATATCTTCTCTGACAACAATGGAATAAAACTAGAAATCAATAACAGGAATTTTAGAAACTATAAAAACACATGGAAATACAAACAATATGCTCCTGAATGATCAGTGGGTCAATAAGGAAATTAGGAAGGACATTGAAAAGTGTCTTGAAACGTGGTAATGGGAATGCAACACACCAAAACCAATGGGATACAGTGAATGCAATACCAAGAGGGAAGTTCATAGCTTTAAGTGCCTGTAGCAGAAAAGAAAAATTTCAAACAACCAACCAAACAGTAAAATCCTTAAAGAATTAGAAAAGCAAGAGCAAACCAAATTCAAAATTAGAAGAAAAGAAATAATAAAAATCAGAGCAGAAATAAATGAAAAGGAAGAAAGCAGTACAAAAGATCAACAAAATGAAAAGTTGGCTTTTTGAAAAGATAAAATCAAAGAACCTTAGCCAGACAAAAAAAAAAAAAAAAAAGACAGAGCAGACCCAAATAAGTAAAATCAGAGATGTAAAAGAAGGCATTACAAGTGATACTGCAGAAATTAAAAGGATCATTAGAGGCTACTATGAGGAAGTATATGCCAATAAATTGGAAAATCCAGAAGAAATGGATAAATTCCTAGACACATACTACCTATCAAGATTAAACTATGAAGAAATCTAAAACTGAAACAAACCAATAGTAAGTAAAAGATTGAAGCGAGAATAAAAGTCTTCCAGAAGAAAAAAAAAAATGCCAGGGACCTAATGGCTTCATTGCTGAATTTTGTCAAACATTTAAAGAATTAATGCCAATCCCGCTCAAACTATTCCAAAAAATAGAGGAGGGGAAAATACTTTCAAACTATTTTTATGAGGTCAGCATTATCCTGATACCAAAATCAGACAAAGACACATCAAAAAGGGAAATATAGACCAATATCTCTGATGAGCATTGAAGCAAAAATCCTTAACAAAATATTAGTGGATCAAATTCAACAACACATTAAGATCATTCATCACAGCCAAGTGGGAATTATCCCTGGGATGCATAAATGGTCCAACATATGCAAATCAATTATTGTGATAAATCATACCAACAGAATGAAGGAAAAAAAAAAACTATATGATTATTTCAATTGATGCTAAAAAAGCATTTGATAAAATTTAACATTCTTTCATGATAAATACCCTCAAAAAACTGGGGATAGGAGGAACATACTTCCACAGAATAAGAGAAATGTATGACAGATGCACAGGTAGTACACTATCATAAGAAAAATTGAAAGCCTTTCATCTAAGATCTGAAACACAACAAGGATGCCCACTTTCACCACTGTTATTCAACATAATACTGATATCCTAGCTAGAGCAATCAGACACGAGAAATAAATAAAGTGCATTGGAAAGGAAAAAGTCAACTTATTGTGGTCTACAGATGATATGATCTTATATTTAGGAAAAAACCTAAAGACTCCACCACAAAACTATTTGAACTAATAAATAAATTCAGCAAAGTTTCAGGATACAAATCAACATACAAAAATAGTAGCATTTTTATATGCCAACAGTGAACAATCTGAAAAAAGAAATCAGGAAAGTAATTCCATTTACAATAGCTACGAATAAAATTAAATACCTAGGAATTATCTTAACCATAGATGTGAAAGACCTCTACAATGAAAACTATAAAATATTGATGAAAGAAACTGAAGAGGACACAAAAAATGAAAAGATATTCCATGTTCATGGATGGGTAGAATCAATCTTTTTTTAATGTCCATACAACCCAAAGCAATATACATATTTAATGCAATCACTATCAAAATACCAATGACATTATCCACAGAAGTATAAAAAAATCCTAAAGTTTATGTGAAAAAAAGACCCAGCATAGCCAAAGCTATCCTAAGCAAAAGGAACAAACCTGGAGGAACCACATTACCTAACTTCAGATTACACTACAAAACTATAATAACCAAAACATCATGATACTGGCATGAAAAAAGATATATAACCAATGATATAGAATAAAGAGCCCAGGAACAATTCCATACATCTACAGTGAATGCATTTTCAACACCAGTGACAATAACATACATTGGGAAAAGGACAGTCTCTTCAATAAATAGTGCTGGTAAAACTAGATATCCCTATGCGGAAGGATGAAACTAGGCTCCTCTCTCTCACCAAATACAAAAAATCAAATCAAAATGGAATAAAGACTTCAATCTGAGACCTCAAACTATGAAACTACTACAAGAAAACTTTGAGGAAACTCTCCAGGACATTGCACTTGGTAAAGATTTCTTGAGTAACACCCCATAATCACAGGCAATCAAACTAAAAATGTACTGATGGGATCACATCAATTTAAAAACTTCTGTACTGGAAAGTGAATCCACATAGTGAAAACAAAGCTTACAGAATGGAAGAAAATATTTGCAAACTATCTATCTGACAAGGGTTTAATAAAAAGAATACATAAAGAGCTCAAATACCTCTATAGGAAAAAATCTAGTATCTGATGAAACAGTGGGCAAAAGATCTAAAAAGACATTTCTTAAAAGAAGACATACAAATGGCCATTTATCTGTATAAGGGTGTTTAACATCATTGATCATCAGAGAAATACAAATCAAAACTACAATGAGATATTATCTCACCCCAGTTAAAATGGCTTTTATTCAAAAGACAGGAAGGAAAAAATGCTGGGAAGAATGTGGAGACTGGTGGGAACGTAAATTAGTAAAACCACTATGGAAAACAGCTTGGAGGTTCCCCCCAAAAAAACTAAAAATAGAGCCACCATATGATCTAACAATCCCACTGATAGGTATATACCCAAAAGAAAGGAAATTAGTATATTGAAGAGATAATCTGCACTGTCATGTTTATTGCAGCACTATTCATAATAGCAAAGGTTTAGAAGCAAGCTAAGTGTCCATCAATGAATGAATTGTTAAAGAAAATGGGGCACATATATACAATGGAGTACTATTCAGCCATAAAAAAAAATGAAATTCTGTCATTTGCTGCAACATGGAAGGAACTGGAGTCATTAGGTTCAGTGAAATAAGCCAGGCATACAAAGATGAACATTGCCTAAAATGAGTAATTTTTTTTTTATTATTATTGAGACAGAGTCTCACTCTGTTGCCCAGGCTGGAGTGCAGTGGTGTAATCTCAGCTCACTGCAACTCCACCTCCTGGGATCAAGTGATTCTCCTACCTCAGCCTTCCTAGTAGCTGGGATTATAAGCACCCACCATCACACCTGGCTAATTTTTGTAGTTTTAGTAGAGACAGCATTTCACCATGTTGGCCAGGCTGGTCTCGAACTCCTGACTGCAAGTGATTTACCCGCCTCAGCCTCCCAAAGTGCTAGGATTACAGGCGTGAGCCACTACACTGGCTGGCACTGACTTTTTGATAGAGCATTTATATTGCTAGATTTTTTTTCTGCAAGAGATATGTCCACTTATTCACATAGACTTATAAAACATATTTCATTCAGCATTGTTACGGAATAAAAGTTCATCAATAATTATGTCAGATCTACTCAATGAAAGACTACATATCCTCTAAAAAGAAAAAATAGTGAAAAAATATATAAAGGCAGCAGGAATAAACAACAATGTGCATGGATATATAGAGAGTTTCTTCAGAAGCATTCACAAGAAAGTGTTTTGAGAATTACCTTCTGGGACTGGAACTGAAAGATAAATGGTCAGGAGCACATAAAACAAAACTATATTTTTTGACTATAAGCTTTTGTACTGTTTGAAATTTGTCCCACATTTATATCTTACTAAACCAACAGCAGCAACAATAATGCATTGACTTTTAAATGCATTGACTTTTTGATACAGCATTTACACTGCTAGATAATAACCCTCCTGCCTGCAAAACAATGCACTTGTTTCTGAATCTCATTGAGTTTTACAATCTCGCCATTTTCTCACAAAGCAGAATACAAATTCTTCCTAGCAGCTAGACTAGCCTTGACTCTGCTAAGCAAAAAGGTAGGAAAAATGAAGTGGTTCTTATTTGGATGCCATGTCATGTAATTGTATTAGAACCCTCAGCTTGAGAGGGAGTATCACTAGGGAAGTCAAGCATCCTTTGAGCTCTTTTCACTGAGGTAGATTTAAGCACTTAAGCACTCCATACCTCTGTTCTGTGTTCATCTGAAAAAATAAGAATTATGGGAATGCCTGCCTACTTCACAGGTTTGTATGATCAAATGAAATCATGTTCGTGAAAGTGCTTAATCAATAAATATTATTATCAGGTATATTATTCATTTTCATCCCTGAAAAACACTTGTCAAAAACATTAGTTGAGTTTTACATATTAGTAATAATGTTTTTTTCTGATAGAGGAGTCACAGAACTGTTTTCTCTTCTTGTGGAAATAAACCAAGAAAAGTGCAGCTCATCACTCTCTTATTTTATGTTAAATATGACATGAGTTTTAACAGTCTTAACTTTCAAACACAGCAGGCATTTAAGGATGATAATATTGCACCCCACCTCTACCCACTGAGCAATTTTATATGGCCTCTCAGAAAATAAAGTTGATTACTCAACATATTACTTATATTCACTATTCATCTGCCTCTGAGTTTTTCCCCGTGATAGTTATAACAGTTTTCAGACCATTTCAGATTTGAAATATGACAGTTTATGAATAGCAAGTTGTCCTAGAGGAAGGACTTGTAACATGTTAGTACTGAAGCTAACTGAGGTGCAACAGGTGATTTATCGTTTTGCTTTCACTGTATGCAGAGATATCCTAAAACATATCCTGCCTTCCTTTTCCTTTCATTCATGCCCAGAACTATCTTTTCCAGATGCCAGTGGTCCCTCCTAGGCTTCTTCTGGCTCAATATAAACCATGCCCACTTTTGTACCAGAGGCTCAGGCAGGACACCCATGGCTAATTCTCTACTGTAATTACCACCACCACCACCACTACTTCTCTGCCTCTCCTCTACTGTGTGTAGTTTTAAAAGTTGGCTTTAATCAGCTGTTCCTCTTGCCTCTCTAGCCATCACAAATATTAAGGTGAAGATTTTACCCCCAAAATTATCCCTCAGTAAACAGGGAATCACATTTATCCACATCCTTACAAAACCTTTTTAAAGAAATGAGTGCAATCTATACAACTTTGTTTGGAACAACAAAGTATCTTTTGAGTTAGACCCCTTAGCCTGAAATGCCCACAGTCAATGTTCATTTGGATGTTTATATAGGTCACATGATGAATTAGGCTGTGGACTACAAGAAAACAAGAAATCTAATAAAGATGTAGTAGTTATTCCTAGGGTATGACCTCATCGCAGTGAGTGCCGGATATCATCATAGAGAAGCCTTTAAAAGATCATTTGAAAAATAAACACAGGAGGTGGAGCCAAGATGGCCGAATAGGAAGAGCTCCAGGCTACAGCTCTCAGCCTGAGCGACACAGAAGACAGGTGATTTCTGCAGTTCTGTTTGAGGTACTGGTTTCATCTCACTAGGGAGTGTCAAACAGTGGGTGCAGGACAGTTGGTGCAGCGCACTGTGCGCCAGCCGAAGCAGGGTGAGGCATTGCCTCACTTGGGAAGTGCAAGGGGTCAGGGAGTTCCCTTTCCTAGTCAAAGAATTGGGTAACAGACGGCACCTGGAAAATCGGGTCAGTCCCACCCCAATACTGCGCTTTGCCAACGGGCCTGGAAAACGGCACACCAGGAGATTGTGTCCACACCTGGCTCAGAGGGTCCTATGCCCATGGAGTCTGACTGATTGCTAGCACAGCAGTCTGAGATCAAACTGCAAGGCTGCAGTGAGGCTGGGGGAGGGGCACCCACCATTGCCTAGGCTTGCTTAGGTAAACAAAGCAGCCAGGAAGCTCCAACTGGGTGGAGCCCACCACAGCTCAAGGAGGCCTGCCTGCCTGCCTCTGTAGGCTCCACCTCTAGCGGCAGGGCACAGACAAACAAAAACTCAGCAGGAACCTCTGCAGACTTAAATGTCCCTGTCTGACTGACAGCTTTGAAGAGAGTAGTAGTTCTCCCAGCACACAGCTGGAGATCTGAGAACGGACAGACTGCCTCCTAAAGTGGGTCCCTGACCCCTGAGCAGCCCAACTGGGAGGCACCCCCCAGTAGGGTCAGACTGACACCTCACTCGGCCGGGTACTGCTCTGAGACAAAACTTCCAGAGGAACTATCAGACAGCTGAATTTGTGGTCTCACGAAAATCCGCTGTTCTGCAGCCACCACTGCTGACACCCAGCCAAACAGGGCCTGGAGTGGACCTCTAGCAAACTCCAACAGACCTGCAGCTGAGGGTCCTGTCTGGTAGAAGGAAAACTAACAAACAGAAAGGACATCCACACCAAAAACCCATCTGTACATCACCATCATCAAAGACCAAAAGTAGATAAAACCACAAAGATGGGGAAAAAACAGAGCAGAAAAACTGGAAACTCTAAAAAGCAGAGCACCTCTCCTCCTCTAAAGGAACGCAGTTCCTCACCAGCAACGGAACAAAGCCGGACGGAGAACGACTTTGACGAGTTGAGAGAAGAAGGCTTCAGACAATCAAACTACTCCGAGCTATGGGAGGAAATTCAAAACAATAGCAAAGAAGTTAAAAACTTTGAAAAAAAAATTAGAAGAATGGATAACTAGAATAACCAATGGAGAGAAGGGCTTAAAGGAGCTGATGGAGCTGAAAGCCAAGTACTGAGAACTATACAAAGATTGCAGAAGCCACGGTAGTCGATGCGATCAGCTGGAAGAAAGGGTATCGCTGATGGAAGATGAAATGAATGAAATGAAGAGAGAAGGGAAGTTTAGAGAAAAAAGAATAAAAAGAAACGAACAAAGCCTCCAAGAAATTTGGGACTATGTGAAAAGACCAAACCCACGTCTGATTGGTGTACCTGAAAATGACGGGGAGAATGGAACCAAGTTGGAAAACACTCTGCAAGATATTATCCAGGAGAACTTCCCCAATCTAGCAAGGCAGGCCAACATTCAGATTCAGGAAATACAGAGAATGCCACAAAGATACTCCTCGAGAAGAGCAACTCCAAGACACATAATTGTCAGATTCACCAAAGTTGAAATGAAGGAAAAAATATTAAGGGCAGCCAGAGAGAAAGGTCGGGTTACCCACAAAGGGAAGCCCATCAGACTAACAGCTGATCTCTCAGCAGAAACTCTACAAGCCAGAAAAGAGTGGGGGCTGATATTCAACATTCTTAAAGAAAAGAATTTTCAACCCAGAATTTCATATCCAGCCAAACTAAGCTTCATAAGTGAAGGAGAAATAAAATACTTTACAGACAAGCAAACGCTGAGTGATTTTGTCACCACCAGGCCTGCCCTAAAAGAGCTCTTGAAGGAAGCACTAAACATGGAAAGGAAGAACCAGTACCAGCCCCTGCAAAAACATGCCAAATTGTAAAGACCATCGAGGCTAGGAAGAAACTGCAGCAACTAACGAGCAAAATAACCAACTAACATCATAATGACAGGATCAGATTCACCCATAACAATATTAACTTTAAATGTAAATGGGCTAAATGCTCCAATTAAAAGACACAGACTGGAAAACTGGATAAGGAGTCAGGACCCATCAGTGTGCTGTATTCAGGAAACCCATTTCACGTGCAGAGACACACATAGACTCAAAATAAAGGGATGGAGGAAGATCTATCAAGCAAATGGAAAACAAAAAAAGGCAGGGGTTGCAATCCTAGTCTTTGATAAAATAGACTTTAAACCAACAAAGATCAAAAGAGACAAAGAAGGCCATTACATAATGGTAAAGGGATCAATTCAACAAGAAGAGCTAACTATCCTAAATATATATGCACTCAACACAGGAGCACCCAGATTCATAAAGCAAGTCCTGAGGGACCTACAAAGGGACTTAAACTCCCACACAATAATAATGGGAGATTTTAACACCCCACTGTCATCATTAGACAGATCAACGAGACAGAAAGTTAACAAGGATATCTAGGAATTGAACTCAGCTCTGCACAAAGTGGACCTAATAGACATCTACAGAACTCTCCACCCCAAATCAGCAGAATATACATTTTTTTCAGCACCACACCACACCTACTCCAAAATCAACCACATAGTTGGAAGTAAAGCTCTCCTCAGCAAATGTAAAAGAACAGAAATTATAACAAACTGTTTCTCAGACCACAGTGCAATCAAACTAGAACTCAGGATTAAGAAACTCACTCAAAACCGCTCAACTACATGGAAACTGAACAACCTGCTCCTGAATGACTACTGGGTACATAAGGAAATGAAGGCAGAAATAAAGATGTTCTTTGAAACCAACGAGAACAGAGACACAACATACCAGAATCTCTGGGACACATTCAAAGCAGTGTGTAGAGGGAAATTTATAGCACTAAATGCCCACAAGAGAAAGCAGGAAAGATCCAAAATTGACACCCTAACATCACAATTAAAAGAACTAGAAAAGTAAGAGCAAACACATTCAAAAGATAGCAGAAGGCTAGAAATCACTAAAATCAGAGCAGAATTGAAGGAAATAGAGACACAAAAAACCCTTCAAAAAAATTAATGAATCCAGGAGCTGGTTTTTTGAAAAGATCAACAAAATTGATAGACTGCTAGCAAGACTAATAAAGAAGAAAAGAGAGAAGAATCAAATAGATGCAATAAAAAATGAAAAAGGAGATATCACCACTGATCCCACAGAAATACAATCTACCATCAGAGAATACTACAAACACCTCTATGCAAATAAACTAGAAAATCTAGAAGAAATGGATAAATTCCTCGACACATACACCCTCCCAAGACTAAACCAGGAAGAAGTTGAATCTCTGAATAGACCAATAACAGGCTCTGAAATTGTGGCAATAATCAATAGCTTACCAACCAAAAAGAGTCCAGGACCTGATGGATTCACAGCCGAATTCTACCAGATGTACAAGGAGGAACTGGTACCATTCCTTCTGAAACTATTCCAATCAATAGAAAAAGAGGGAATTCTCCCTAACACATTTTATGAAGCCAGCATTGTCCTGATACCAAAGCCTGGCAGAGACATAACCAAAAAAGAGAATTTCAGACCAATATCCTTGATGAACATTGATGCAAAAATCCTCAATAAAATACTGGCAAACCAAATCCAGCAGCACATCAAAAAGCTTATCCACCATGATCAAGTGGGCTTCATCCCTGGGATGCAAGGCTGGTTCAACATACCCAAATCAATAAATGTAATCCAGCATATAAACAGAACCAAAGACAAAAACCACATTATTATCTCAATAGATACAGAAAAGGCCTTTGACAAAATTCAACAACCCTTCATGCTAAAAACTCTCAATAAATTAGGTATTGATGGGATGTATCTCAAAATAATAAGAGCTATCTATGACAAACCCACAGCCAATATCATACTGAATGGGCAAAAACTGGAAGCATTCCCTTTGAAAACTGGCACAAGACAGGGATGCCCTCTCTCACCACTCCTATTCAACATAGTGCTGGAAGTTCTGGCCAGAGCAATCAGGCAGGAGAAGGAAATAAAGGGTATTCAATTAGGAAAAGAGGAAGTCAAATTGTCCCTGTTTGCAGATGACATGACTGTATATCTAGAGAACCCCATTGTCTCAGCCCAAAATCTCCTTAAGCTGATTAGCAACTTCAGCAAAGTCTCAGGATACAAAATGAATGCACAAAAATCACAAGCATTCTTGTACACCAATCACAGACAAACAGAGAGCCAATTCATGAGTGAACTCCCATTCACAATTGCTTCAAAGAGAATAAAATACCTAGGAATCCAACTTACAAGGGATGTGAAGGACCTCTTCAAGGAGAACTACAAACCACTGCTCAATGAAATAAAAGAGGATACAAACAAATGGAAGAACATTCCATGCTCATGGGTTGGAATAATCAATATCGTGAAAATGGCCATACTGCCCAAGGTAATTTATAGATTCAATGCCATCCCCATCAAGCTACCAATGACTTTCTTCACAGAATTGGAAAAAACTACTTTAAAGTTCATATGGAACCAAAAAAGAGCCCACATCGCCAAGTCAATCCTAAGCCAAAAGAATAAAGCTGGAGGCATCATGCTACCTGACTTCAAACTATACTACAAGGCTACAGTAACCAAAACAGCATGGTACTGGTACCACAACAGAGACATAGATCAATGGAACAGAACAGAGTCCTCAGAAATGATGCCGCATATCTACAACTATCTGATCTTTGACAAACCTCACAAAAACAAGCAATGGGGAAAGGATTCCCTATTTAATAAATGGTGCTGGGAAAACTGGCTAGCCATATGTAGAAAGCTGCAACTGGATCCCTTCCTTACACCTTATACAAAAATTAATTCAAGATGGATTAAAGACTTACATGTTAGACCTAAAACCATTAAAATCCTACAAGAAAACCTAGGCAATACCATTCAGGACATAGGCTTGGGCAAGGACTTCATGTCTAAAACACCAAAAGCAACAGCAACAAAAGCCAAAATTGACAAATGGGATCTAATTAAACTAAAGAGCTTCTTCACAGCAAAAGAAACTACCATCAGAGTGAACAGGCAACCTACAGAATGGGAAAAAATTTTTGCAACCTACTCATCTGACAAAGGGCTAATATCCAGAATCTACAATGAACTCAAACAAATTTACAAGAAAAAAACAAACAACCCCATCAAAAAGTGGGCGAAGGACATGAACAGACACTTATCAAAAGAAGACATTTATGCAGCCAAAGAACACATTAAAAAATGCTCATCATCACTGGCCATCAGAGAAATGCAAATCAAAACCACAGTGAGATACCACCTCACACCAGTTAGAATGGCCATCATTAAAAAGTCAGGAAACTACAGGTGCTAGAGAGGATGTGGAGAAATAGGAACACTTTTACACTGTTGGTGGGACTGTAAACTAGTTCAACCATTGTGGAAGTCAGTGTGGCGATTCCTCAGGGATCTAGACCTAGAAATACCATTTGACCCAGCCATCCCATTACGGGGTATATACCCAAAGGACTATAAATCATGCTGCTATAAAGACACATGCACACGTATGTTTATTGCGGCACTATTCACAATAGCAAAGACTTGGAACCAACCCAAATGTCCAACAACAATAGACTGGATTAAGAAAATGTGGCACATATACACCATAGAATACCATGCAGCCATAAAAAATGATGAGTTCATGTCCTTTGTAGGGACATGGATGGAACTGGAAAACATCATTCTCAGTAAACTATCACAAGGACAAAAAACCAAACACCACATGTTCTCACTCATAGGTGGGAATTGAACAATGAGAACTCATGGACACAGGAAGGGGAATATCACACTCCAGGGTCTGTTGTGGGGTTGGGGGCAGGGGGGAGGGACAGCATTAGGAGATATACCTAATGCTAAATGACGAGTTAATGGGTGCAGCAAAACAACATGGCACATGGATACATATGTAACAAACCTGCACATTGTGCACATGTACCCTAAAACCTAAAGTATAATAATAAAAAAATTTAAAAAAAATAAAATAAAAATAAAGATTATATATTTACGTCTTAAAAAGAAAAAAGAAAAAGAAAAATAAACACAGTAAGTTATGTTGTGGCTATCACAAACACACAGTCCCAAAATGAATAAAAATCAAGCATACTAATGTTTTTTAAGGATATTTGTGACTAGAGATAATAACTGCCAGCAAAGGCATCTGGATCATATATAGATTCCAAAGGACTATTGCTCAAAAAACCTTACATGGAAATGAAAATGACATTCTCTGGAAAACTGTTAGATGATTCAAAAGCAGCTTCATCACTGAGGATGTTAATGCAGAATATTTATGTGTTTAAAACATTATGAAATATGAGAGTAGAAAATACTGTATTACTAATTCTTTCTGAAATATGCTATTTTAATATGTCTGTATAAATAAAAAATAAATATATTTTTTATCTTTTTGGATGCTTAAAAGTTAACATATTATATCAAGTGAATCTGTTTTGTGTGCCTGTTTACTTTCTATTGGGGAAAATGGGAGATACCTTATGTGGAGTCTCCTTGCTCAGGTCTTGTGTATTAGTTATTTGAGTCCTTTCCCATCTTATGTATTTATACAGTAAAGAGAACAGAAACCCAGAGATAATGTTACGGTTACAACTCACACAAAGTGGTTAATGGCAGAGATTGGACTAGAACCCAGCTCTGTACTTAGGTCCATGTTCAGAAAGGAAGAAGCCATTTCAACCACAGAGGGAATCCCAGCAACGCTACAGAGGCAGGAGTAAGTGTTGTGGGAGTAGAAAGTAATGAGGATACTAAAGTGAGAGGCTCTATGAGTTGGTGAGAAGAGACCAGGAAAGTCAGAAGACTATTTTCTTCCTAAAATAACTATATTCTATTCTACTGCAAAAATAACAAATGTCATGGTAGAAATGTGGTTTGGTTTCCTTTCATCTGTGGACTAATTCTTCCTCTACTCAATAAAGTATTCCCAGGGGTGTCTAACATAGAGTTATATGTGGTTGCGTCTGTGAGGGTCCCTCTCTCCTGAACAAAGTTATGCATCTACATGGGTCATGTGATTCAAAGGAGCCACTGGAGAAATTCTTTCTCCTGGGGTTATGAAGTAATAATGACAACTAGTGTCACTGGCCATGTTTTCTGGCCACATGAAAGAAAATCATCATCTGTGAGGGATAATGAAGCCAACATTCAGAGAAATGCAGTCAAGAAACCTAACGAAGAAGAGCATCCTGCTTTGAGCCTGCTGCTCTGGCTGTTCCTGAACACTTTCCCTAGACTTCCCAGTCATACACCACCAAATTTCCCTTTTTATTCAAAGCAACCAACAGTATTCTAAGCATATTGAGGAAAACACAGACAATCAGAAAGGAGAAAATAGAAATCAACCACAGTCACCACTCAAGAATAAACACACACACACACACACACACAATTGTATGTGCAAATATACTGCTTAATAAAAGCATCTTTACTAATAATATAGTGAAAATATATTTTCACAGAAGATTTTACTGCCTATGTCAACTCTAATATTAACCAGCTATGTGAGAGTAACTCATCTTTTAAAATCTCTGGTTATCAGTTTTTATATCTGTCAAGCAAAGTTTAAATTAGATCATTAGGGTACCACAGCCAACATCATACTGAATGGTCAAAAGCTGGAAGCATTTCCCTTGAGAACTGAAATAAGACAAGGCCTTCTCATCACTCCTATACAAGATAGTACTAAAAGTCCTAGTCAGAGCAACCAGGCAAGAAAAATATAAGGCATCAGATAGAAAAAGAAGAATCACTGGAAAACCCTAAAGCCTCTCTCAAAGGTTTCCCAGATCTGACAAACAACTTCAGTGAAGTTATAGAATACTAAATCAATGTACAAAAGTCAGTAGCATTTCTAGGCACCAGTAACATTTAAGTTGAGAGCCAAATCAAGAACACAATCCCATTTACAATAGCCACCCTCCACCAGGAAAAAAAAAAAAAAAAAAAAACCTAGGAATACATCTAACCAAGATCGAACTCTACAAGGAGAACTACAAAACACTGCTAGAAGAAATAATCGACGCAAATATCCTCAAATATAATACTGGCAAACCAAATCCAGCAGCACATCAAAAAGCTTATCCACCATGATCAAGTCAGCTTCATCACTGAGATGCAAAGCTGGTTCAACATGCAAATCAGTAAACATAATCCAACACAAAAACAGAACCAATGACAAAAACCACATGATTATCTCAATAGACGCAGAAAAGGCCTTCAATAAAATTCAACACCCCTTCATGCTAAAAACTCAATAAACTAGGTATTGACGGAATGTATCTCAAAATAATAACAATTATTTATGATAAACCCACAGCCAGTATCACACTCAATGCACAAAAGCTGGAAGCATTCCCTTTGAAAACCGGCACAAGACAAGGATGCCCTCTCTCACCACTCCTATTCAACATAGTATTGGAAGCTCTGGCCAGGGCAATCGGGCAAGAGAAAGAAATAAACGGTATTCAAATGGAAAAGAGGAAGTCAAATTGTCTCTGTTTGCAGATGACATGATTGTATATTTAGAAAACCCCACCGTTTCAGCCTAAAATCTCCTTAAGCTGATACACAACTTCAGCAAAGCCTCAGGATACAAAATCAATGTGCAAAAATCACAAACATTGCTATACACCAATAATAGACAAACAGAGCCAAATCATGAGCGAACTCCCATTTACAATTGCTACAAAGAGAATAAAATACCTAGGAATACAACTTACAAGGGATGTGAAGGACCACTTCAAGAACTACAAACCACTGCTCAAGGAAATAAGAGATGACAAAAACAAGTGGAAAAGCATTCCATGCTCATGGATAAGAAGAATCAATATTGTGAAAATGGCCATACTGCCCAAGGTAATTTAAAGATTCAGTGCTATCCTTATCAAGCTTCCACTGACTTTCTCCACAGAATTAGAAAAAACTACTTTAAATTTCATATGGAACCAAAAAAGAGCCCATATAGCCAAGACAATCCTAAGCAAAAGGAACAAAGCTGGAGTCATCACGCTGACTTCAAACTATACTACAAGGCTACAGTAACCATAACAGCATGATCCTGGTACCAAAACAAATATATAGACCAATGGAACAGAACAGGGTCCTCAGAAATAACACCACACATCTACAACCATCTGATCTTTGACAAACCTGACACAAACAAGCAATGGGGAAATGATTCTCTATTTAATAAATGGAGTTGGGAAAACTGGCTAGCTGTATGCAGAAAACTGAAACTGGACCCCTTCCTTACACCTTATACAAATATTAACTCAAGATGGATTAAAGACTTTAAAGTAAGACCTAAAACCATAAAAACCCTAGAAGAAAATCTAAGCAATAACATTCAGGACATAGGCATGGGCAAGGACTTCATGAGGAAAACACCAAAAGCAATGGCAACAAAAGCCAAAATTGACAAATGAGATCTAATTAAAATAAAGAGCTTCTGCACAACAAAAGAAACTATCATCAGAGTGAACAGGCACCCTACAGAATGGGAGAAATTTTTTGCAATCTATCCATCTGACAAAGGGCTAATATCCAGAATGTATAAGGAACTTAAATTTACAAGAAAAAAACAAACAACCCCATCAAAAAGTGGGCAAAAGATAGGAAAAGACACTTCTCAAAAGAAGACAATTATGTGGCCAACAAACATATGAAAAAAAGCTTATCATCACTGATCATTAGAGAAATGTAAGTCAAAATCACAATGAGATACCATCTCATGGCAGTCATTAAAAAGTCAGGAAACAACAGATTCTGGAGAGAATGTGGAGAAATACGAAGGCTTTTACACTGTTGGTGGGAGTGTAAATTAGTTCAACCATTGTGGAAGACAGTGTGGTGATTCCTCAACAATCTAGACCAAAAATACCATTTTACCCAGCAATCCCACTACTAAGTATATGCCCAAAGGATTATATATCATTCTACTATAAAGACACATGCACACATATGTTTATGGCAGCACTATTCACAATAGCAAAGACTTAGAACCCACCCAAATGCTCATCAATGATAGACTGGATAAAGAAAATGTGGTACATATACACCATCGAATACTATGCAGCCATAAAAAAGGATGAGTTCATGTCCTTTGCAGGGACATGAATGAAGCAGCAAACCATCAATCTCAGCAAACTAACATAGGAACGGAAAACCAAACATGACACGTTCTCACTCATAAGTGGGAGTTGAACAATGAGAACACATGGACACAGGGAGGGGAATATCACACACCAGGGCCTATGGGGGGTGTGGGGCTAGGGGAGGGATAGCATTAGGAGAAATACCTAATGTAGATGACAAGTTGATGAGTGCAGCAAACCACCATGGCACATGTATACCTAGGTAACAAACCTGCATGTTCTGCACATGTACCCCAGAACTTAAAGTATAAAAAAAAAGAAAAAGAGAAAAAAATCATAGATGACACAAATGGAAAAACATTCCATGCTCATAAATTGGAAGAATCAATATTGTTACAATGGCCATTCTGCCCAAAGCAATCTACAGATTCAACACTATTTCTACCAAGCTATCAATGTCACTTTTCAAAGAATTAGAAAAAACTGTTATAAAATTCTTATGGCATTATAAAAGAGTTCGAATAGCTAAAACAATCTTCAGCACAAGAAACAAAGCCGGAGGCATCACATTACCCAACTTCAAACTATATTTCAAGGCTACAGTAACCAAAACTGCATGATCCTGGCACGAAAACAGATACATAGATCAACTGAAAATAATAGAGATCCCAGAAATAAAGTGGCACAGCTACAGCCACCTGATCTTTGACAAAGTTGACAAAAATAAACAATAGGGAAAGGTCTCTGTCTTCAATAAATGGTGCAGATAGTCAGCTAGCTATATGCAGAAGTATGAAGCTGGACCCTTACCTTTCACTATATACAAAAATTAACTCATGATGGATTCAAGATTTAAATGTAGGACCTGAAAACTATAAACATCCTAGGGGAAAAAAAAAAAAAAACAACTAGAAGATACCCTTCTGGATATTAGCCTTCGCAAGGAATTTGTGATTAAGTTCTCAAAAACAACTGCAACAAAAATAAAAAAGTAAACACACAAACTAAAGGATGGCAGAAAATATTCACAAACTATGCACCAGACAAAGGTCTAATGTTCAGAATCTATAAGAAACTTAATTCAAAAAACAAAAAACAAATAACCCTATTAAAAAGTGGACAAAGGACATGAATAGACACTTCTCAAAAGAAAACATACAAGTGGCCAACAAACATATGAAAAAATGCTCAGTGTCACCAATCACCAGAGAAGTGCATGTTAAAACCACGATGAGATTTCATTCTACACCAGTCTGAATGAATATTATTAAAAAGTCAAAATATAACATATTGATGAGGCTATGGAGAAAAGGGAATGCTTATACACTGTTGGTGGGAATGTTAATAGTTCAGCCACTGTGGAAAGCAGGTTGGAGATTTTTCAGAGTACTAAAAATAGAACTACCATTCTTCCCATCAATACCATTACTGAGTATATACCCATAGGAAAAAAACATTCTACCAAAAAGACACACGTGCCCCTATGTTTATCACAGCACTGTTTACAATAGCAAAGACATGGAATCAACCTAGGTACCCATCAGTGCTTTACTGAATAAATAAAATATGATACATATACACATGGAATACTATGTTGCCATAAAAAAGAATGAAATCATGTCAGAGGGGCCAAGATAGCTGACTAGAAGCAACTACAGTGTGTGGCTATCCTGGAGAGAAATTAAAGGGGTGAGTAAACACAGCACCTTCAACTGAAACATCCAAGTACTCGCATTGGGGCTGATCAGGGAAACAGCTTGACCCACAGAGAATGGAGAAAAGCAGATCAGAGCGACCACTCACCCAGGAGAAACACAGAGCTAAGGGAACCTCTCCTACCCAGGAAAGCAGTGAGTGAATGTGTGACTCCAGGAAACCATGCTTCTCTCATGAATCTTTGCAATCCTCTGGTCAGGAGATCCCCTCATGAATACACTACACCAGCGCCTTCAGTCTGACAAACAGAGCTGAGTGGCTACTCTTGGCAGAGTAGCCACTCAGGCATGTGCAGAGACCCAGGAGCTTTATGCTCTGGGCTTCCTGGCAAAAGTGACTGTAACTCTGGCAAGGTAGGAGGTTGGACCTCCATACATACCCTTAGGAAGGGGGCTGAATCCAGGGTGCTGAGCAGTGACGGTCTGTGGGCCCCACTTCTACAGCAGCTCACAGGATAGGACCCACTGGCTTGGAATTCCAGCCAGCCACCAGCAACAGTGTTGAACCTACCTAGGGTGGAGTTCCTGCGGGGAGGGTTGGGCTGCCATCTTTGCTGTTTGTGTGACTCAGCCATTCCAGTCTGTGGGCTTTAGAGAGTCCAAACTGACTGGGGGCAGAAGGGATCCCCCAGCACAGTATAGCTGCTCTATGAAAGCATAGCCAGACTGCTTTTTTAAGCATGTCCCTGATTCTGTTCCTCTTGACTGGGTGAGAGCTCCCAACTAGGGTCTCCAGCCATCTCCTACAAGTGTGTTCAAATCAGCAACAGGTACGTGCCTCCCTAGGATAGAGCTCCCGGAGAAAGGGGCAGTCTGCCATTTTTGCTGTTTCACAACCTTCACTGGTGATACCTCCAAGTACTGGAAAATCCGAGGCAACTAGAAACTGGAGTGGACCCCCAGCAAATCGTAACAGCCCTACAGAAAAGTGGTCAGACTATTAAAAGGAGAAAGCAAAAAAAATCTAAAGGTCAGCAACCTCAAAGATTAAAGGTAGATAAGCCCACAAACATAAGAAAGAATCCATGCAAGAATGCTGTAAACTCAAAAAGCCAAAGTGCCCTCTTTCCTCCAAATCACCACATCAGCTCTCCAGGAAGGGTTCAGAACTGGGCTGAGGCTGGTATCACTGAGATGACAGAAGCAGCATTCAGAATATGGATAAAAACAACCTTCGCCGAGCTAAAGGGGCACATTGTAACCCAATGAAAGGAAGCTAAAAATCATGATAAAACACTGTAGGAGATGACAGACAAAATAGCCAGTATAGAGAAGAACGTAACTGATCTGATAGAGCTGGAAAACACACTACAAAAATTTCATAATGCAATCACAAGTATGAAGAGCAGAATAGACTAAGTGAAGAAAAGAACCTCAGAGCTTGAAGACTTTCTCAAATAAGATAGGCATAAAGAATAGAGAAAAAAGAACAAAAAGAAATGAACAAAACCTCCAAGAAATATGGGAGTATGTAAAGAGACTGAATCTATTATTGATTGGTGTACCTGAAAAAGATAGGGGAATGGAACCAATTTGTAAAATATATTTTAGGATGTCATCCATGAGAACTTCCCCAACCTAGCTAGACAGGCCAACATTCAAATTCACAAAATGCAGAGAACCCCACTAAGATACTCCACAAGAAGATCATCCCCAAGATACATAATCATTAGATTCTCCAGCGTCAAAATGAAAGAAAAAATGTTAAGGACAGCTGGAGAGAAAGGCCAGGTTACTTACAAAGGGAAGTCCATCACACTAACAGCAGACCTCTCTGTGGAAACCCTACAAGAGGTTGGGGGCCAACATTTAACATTCTTTTTGGGTCTTTTTTTGATACAGAG
The DNA here is from genome assembly GCF_028878055.3 of Symphalangus syndactylus. Taxonomy (NCBI): domain Eukaryota; kingdom Metazoa; phylum Chordata; class Mammalia; order Primates; family Hylobatidae; genus Symphalangus; species Symphalangus syndactylus. Next base: position 100,944,485 of record NC_072436.2, read on the forward strand.
TCTCACTTTTTTCTTCTGTTGTCCAGGCTGGAGTGCAGTGGCATGATCTCAGCTCACTGCAAACTCCGCCTCCTGGGTTCAAGTGATTCGCCTGCCTCAGCCTTCCTAATAGCTGGGATTACAGTCATGCACCACCACGCCCAGCTAATTTTGTATTTTTAGTAGAGATGGGGTTTTGCCATGTTGGCCAAGCTGGCCTTAAATTCCTGACTTCAGGTGATCCGCCTGCCTCAGCCTCCCAAGGTGTTGTGATTACAGGTGTGAGCCACCGCACCCAGCCCAATATTCAACATTCTTAAAGAAAAGAATTTCCAACCCAGAATTTCATATCTGGCCAAACTAAGCTTCATAAGCAAAGAAGAAATAAAATCTTTTTTCAGACAAGCAAATACTGAGGGAATTCATTACCACCAGACCTACCTTACAAAAGCTTCTGAAGGAAGCACTAAATATGCAAATGAAAGACCATTATCAGCCACTACAAAAACACACTGAAGTACACAAACCAGTGACACTATAAAGCAATCACACAAACAAGTCTATAAAATAACCAGCTAACATCATGATGACAGGATCAAATCCATACATATCAATACTAACCTTAATTAGTAAATTATCAAAATACCTCAATTAAAAGACACAGAGTGGCAAGTTGGATAAAGAACCAAGACCCATTGGTATACTGTCGTCAAAATGTCTCCCACCCCACATGCAATGACACACGTGGCCTCAAAATAAAGGGATAGAGGAAAATCTACCAAGCAAATAGAAAACAGAAAAAAGCAGAGGTTGAAATCCTAGTTTCTGGCAAACAGACTTTAAACCAACCAAGATCAAAGAAGACAAATATGGGCAGTACATAATGGTGAAGGGTTCAATTCAATGAGAAGAGCTAACTATCCTAAATATATATGCACCCAACACAGGGGGACCCAGATTCATAAAGCAAGTTCTTAGAAACCTTTAAAGAGACTTAGACTCCCACAGAATAATAGTGGGAGACTTTAATACCCCACTGACAACATCAGACAGATCACTGAGACAGAAAATTAACAAAGATATTCAGGATCTGAATTCAGCTCTGGATTAAATAGACCTGATAGATATCTGCAGACCTCTCCACACAAAAACAATAGAATATACATTCTTCTCATTGCCACATGGCACTTACTCTAAAATTAATCACATAATCAGAAGTAAAGCACTCCTCAACAAATGCAAAAGAACTGAAATCATAACAGTCTCTTAGACCACAGAACAATCAAATTAGAACTCAAGACTAAGAAATTCACTCAAAACCATACAACTACATGGAAATAAAATAATCTGCTCCTGAATGACTTTTGGGTAAATAATAAAATTAAGGCAGAAATCAAGAAGTTCTTTGAAACTAATGAGAACAAAGATACAACACACCAGAATCTGGGGCACAGCTAAGGCAGTGTTAAGAGGGAAATTTATAGCACTAAATGTCTACATCAAAAAGTTAGAAAGATCTCAAGTTAACAACCTAACATCACAACTATAAGAACTAAAGAACCAAGAACAAAGAAATCTCAAAGCTAGCAGAAGACAAGAAATAACCCAAATTAGAGCTGAACTGACGGAGGTAGAGACACAATAACCATTTCAAAAGATCAATGAATCCAGGAGCTGTTTTTTTGAAAAAATAAAATAAAATAGATAACTAGCTAGACGAATAAAGAAGAAAAAAGATTCTAATACACGCATTTAGAATAAGGGGAGATATTATCACTGACCCCACAGAAATATGAACAACCATCAGAGAATATTATAAACACCTCTATGCACATAAGCTAGAAAATCTAAAAGAAATGAATAAATTCATGGACACATACACCTTCCCAAGACTGAACCAGGAAGAAACTGAAGCCCTGAACAGACCAATAACAAGTTCTGAAATTGAGACAGTAATAAATAGCCTACCAACCAAAATGGGCCCAGAACCAGATGGATTCACAGCTGAATTCTACCAGATGTACAAAGAAGAGCTGGTACCATTCCTACTGAAACCATTCTAAGAAATTGAAAAGGAAGGAATCCTCCCTAACTCATTCTATGAGGCTAGCATCATCTGATACTAAAACCTGGCAGAGATTTAAAAAAAAAGAAGAGAAAGAAAAGAAAAGAAAAAAATATGTTTCATGAACATCAATGCAAAAATCCTCAACAAAATACTGGCAAACTGAATCCAGTAGCACATCAGAATGCTTATCCACCAAAATCAAGTAGGCTTCATCTCCGGGATGCAAGGTTAGTTCAACATATGCAAATCAATAAATGTGATTCATCACATAAACAGAACTAAAGGCAAAAACCACACAATAATCTCAACAGATGCAGAAAAGGCTTTGAATAAAATTCAACATCCCTTCATGTTGAAAACTCTCAATAAACTAGGTATTGAAGGAACATATCTTAAAATAATAAGAGTCATCTATGACAAACCCACAGCCAACATCATACTGAATGGGCAAAAGCTGAAGGCATTCCTTTTGAAAACTGTCCCAATAAAAGGATGTCCTCTCTCACCACTCCTTTTCAACATAATATTGGAAGTTCTGACCAGGGAAATCAGACAAGAGAAATAAATAAAGGCATTCAAATAGGAAGAAAGGAAGTCAAACTATCCTTGTTTGTAGATGATATAATTCTATATTTAGAAAACCCCATTTTCTCAGCCCAAAAGCTTCTTAAGCCGATAAGCAATTTCAGCAAAGTCTCAGGATGCAAAATCAATGTGCAAAAATTGTTAGCATTCCTATACACGAACAATAGTTAAGCCGAGAGCCAAATTATGAAAAAACTCCCATTCAAAATTGCCACAAGAAAGAATAAAATACCTAGGAATACAGCTAACTAGGGAGGTGAAAGATTTCTACAAGGAGAACTACAAAACATTGCTCAAAGAAACCAGAGAGGACACAAATGGAAAAACATTTCATGTTCATGGATAGGAAAAATCAGTATCATGAAAATGGCCATACTGCCCAAAGCAATTTATAGATTCAATGCTATTCCTATTAAACTACCACTGACATTCATCACAGAACTAGGAAAAAAAAATTTTAAAATTCATATGGAACCAAAAAGGAGCCTGACTAGCCAAGACAATCCTAACCAAAAAAAACAAACCTGGAGGCATCACGCTACCCAATTTCAAACTATACTACAGGGCTGCAGTAGCCAAAACAGCAAGATACTGGTTCAAAAATGTACACATAGACAAACGGGACAGAATAGGGAACCAAGAAATAAGACTGCACACCTGCAACTATCTGATCTTTGACAAACCTGACAAAAATGAGCAAGGGGGAAAGAATTCCATATTCAATAATGGGTGCTGCGATAACCGGCTAGCCATATGCAGAAGATTGAAACTTGACCCCTTCCTTACAACTTATACAAAAATTAACTCAAGATAGATTAAAGACTTAAATGTGAAACTCAAAACTATAAAAACCCTGGAAGACAACCTGGGCAAAACAATTCAAAACATAGGCATGGGCAAAGATTTCATGATGAAGACATGAAAAGCAATTGCAACAAAAGCAAAAATTAACAAATGGGATCTAATTAAACTAAAGAGCTTCTGCACAGCAAGAGAAACTATCAACAAAATAAACAGACAACCAACACAATGGGAGAAAACTTTTGTGAACTATGCATCTGACAAAGTTCTAATATCTAACATCTATAAGGAACTTAAATAAATTTGCAAGAATCAAACAAACAATCCCATTAAAAAGTGATCAAATAACATGAATAGTCACTTCTCAAAAGAAGGCATACATGTAGTTAGCAATCATCTGAAAAAAAGCTCAACAATACTGATTATTAGAGAAATGCAAATAAAAACCACAATGAAATGCCATTTCACACCACTCACAATGGCTATATTAACAAGTCAAAAAGTAACAGATACTGGTGAGTTTGTAAAGAAAAAGAAATGCTATATACACTGTTGATTGGAGTGTAAATTAGTTCAACCATTGTGGAAGACAGTGTGGCAATTCATCAAAGACCTAAGTATAGACATACCATTCGACCCAGCTATCCCATTACTAGCTATATACTCAAAGGAATATAAATTATTCTATTATAAAGACACATGCACACATATGTTCATTGCAGCACTATTCACAATAGCAACGACATGGAAGCAACCAAATGCCCATTAATGATAGACTGGATAAACAAAATATGGTACACAAATGCCATGAAATATTATGCAGCCATAAAAAAGAACAAGATTATGTCCTTTGCAGGGGCACAGATGGTGTTGGAGGCCATTATCCTTAGAAAATTAATGCAGTAACAGAAAACCAAATACCACATATTCTCATTTATAAGTGGGAGCTAAAATGTTAGACACACAGAGGGGAACAACACACACTAGGGCCAATCAGAAGGTGAAGGGTGGGAGTTGGGAGAGGACCAGGAAAAATAATAATAAAATGGGTACTAGGCTTATGACATGGTTTCGCTGTGTCCTCACCCAAATCTTATCTCGAACTTTAGCTCCCATAATCCCCACATGTGGTGGGAGGGACCCAGTGGGAGGTAATTGAATCATGGGGGTGGTTACCTCCATGCTGTTCTCATGATAGTGAGTTCTCACAAGATCTGATGGTTTTATAAGGGGCTTTGCCCCCGCTTCACTCTGCACTTCTTGCTGCCACCATGTGAAGGACATGTTTGCTTCCCCTTCTGCCATGATTGTAAGTTTCCTGAGGCCTCCCCAGCCATGCTGAACTGTGAGTCAATTAAACCCCTTTCCTTTACAAATTGCTCAGTCTTGGGTATATCTTTATTAGCAGCATGAGAACAGACTAATACAGCCTAATACCTGGGTGATGAAATAATCTGTACAACAAATCCTCATGACAAAAATTTGCCTATGTAACAAACCTGCACATGTACCCTGAACTTAAAAGTTCAAAAAGATAAATAAATCATACTTTTTGCGGCAACATGGATGCAGCTAGAAGCTATTATCTTAAGCAAATTAACATAGAAACAGAAAACCAAATACAACATGTTCTCACTTATGATGAATGGGAGCTAAATATTGGGTACACGTGGACATAATGATCCAAACAATAGACACTGGGGAACCCTGGAGGGAGAAGGGAGAGAGGGGGGAAAGGGCTGAAAAACTACCTATTGGGCACTATGCTCACTAACTGGATAACGGATTCTATTGTACCCTAAACCTCAGCATCACATAATATACCCATGTAACGAACCTGCACAGGTACTCCTTGAATCTAAAATAAAAGTTAAAATAAAATAAAAAATCCAGCAAAGTTGGATAGGTAAAATGAGACCTGCGAATGGAAGATTTTAAATGCCTGGTAGAGACGTTTGGGCAGCAGTAAACGAGGGATGCCTCCTAAGCCACAGAGTCTTCACAATTTCATTATTCTATATTCTTCTATTTTTTTCCTCTTATGGCACTATTGAAACTTTAAGATAGTCCCTCAAACACAATTAACCTTATTTTTTCCTTAGTTTCCTAAACTTTCCTGAAAATAAATTTTTATTTCCCTTATTATGTAAAATCAGCTTTGTTATACGTAAGCCATGGTTGAGGCCTTGGCCTCTGAAAATTAGAAGTTTTGAAAGCTCACTATTCCTCCCACTCTCATGGCCTTAGGTTCATGCTCTTATTTAAAATCCTCTCCTTAATTTAAGTATAATTGGTAGTACCTCAGCAGCTGATATAGCCTAGCTTCACCTCTCATCTATTAATAGCCTATATCTGGATTTCCTTTCAGATATTTCTAAATTTGATTCTCCTTCCTTTCAGCCAGCAAGCAACCCCAGAGTGAAGTCAAAGTAGGATATAGACTTTCATGACTCCTGGGAATTCTAGAAGCCTGAGAAGGGATTCTCTCCCGAAAGGACCCTTCAGTACAAAAGATCTCGCTGCAGGGAGATGAGTAGAACCATTCATCTGCTGTGTGACATGTGCTCCTTCTTACGGTAAATTCCTGTAGGGACAGGATTTCTAACAGCTTTTCCTGGAATTGTTGGATGCTGTAATGTCTAATACACAACCTGAGAAGAATGCTGCCGGACACAAAGCCCAGGTCTGCAGACAGAGGAGACCTCGTATTCCTCTGTCAACATCTCCCCTCCCACGCTGTGTGGCATGGTCTTACTTTGTCAAATGCCCCATTTCCCAACACAAGGGGTTTCAACTGAGTTAACCTTTAATGTTTCACCCCCTTCAGTGATAGCTAGTCATTACTCTCAGACTAGTGGCTTTTAAACTTGATTTCTTAGTACTGGCACCCTCTTTGAAAATGAAATCTGCAGGAGCAGAGGACTGTGAGAGAAGGTGAGAAGGGTGAGAGTTCCCCATGCTTTAGTGCACCTGGTCTCCACCAGCGCTGAGATGTGAGGTGTTCCTGAACACTAACTGGCTGTCACTTAGGAAAAGTGAGAAAAGACCAGTATCTTGAGTTCCTTCTGAGTGCACAACCAATCTGCTTGGCATTTGTCTCTATTATGTTATTATATTATTATTATTATAACCACCCACCATACAAATATTATCCCTTTTTTTTTTTTTTTACAAATAAATGATGTTTCAGACAGGTTATCTTTTGCTTACATATTACCACGCAACATAGTAAATAAAAGAGCTAGAATTAAAGTCCTTCCTAGATTAGATCCAATTATTTAAACCTTGAATTTGGAGAAATTCCTAGAGGTGAAAGGAGAAAAGAGACTAGGATTGTTATTTTTTCAGAGTGGGTCGGTCACAGTTGATGATGATTCACAGTATTTTCTTGACTAATTGTTGACACTTTTGCTAGAGGCCCATTGTGAAGGATGAGATAAATTGAGGTGGGGGTAAAGGACTAGTAGGGAATTTGGGAGCCACATTTGAGCTTCTTCTAAGCAGTGGTCAATTCTTTAGACTTGTAACATACAATCTGGAGACCACTACTAGGGTTTTTCTTTATTTCTTCTCCTAGTATATTTAAAGACGGGGCTACTTATCTGAGCCAAACAGCTCTTGCAAGGAAAGGAGAGCCGTGGTTTCATAAAAATGCCACATGGATGACAAAGAAAAGAAGGAAGATAACAGCATGGTTATTCAGTGGAGATTGCCAATTATTCACAGTCCAAATGTGAGCTTGCCCATGTTAGCTCTGTGGGGTGGGTGGCCACATCAAGATGCCAGGCAGAGGTGTGGCCAGATGAAGTCCATTATTTATAGGGGCAGGAAAGCAAAAGATTAGTTTCAAATTCTTGCCATTATCCTTCAATCTCGCACCCCCACCACATACACAAGCATCATACACACACACACACACACACACTCACACGAGCTCAATATTTTGCCTTTGGAATTCACAGAATTCCATGTCAACCTTTCCCCGTGTGCTCATAAAAACAGCTCCATAAGTGGAAAAAGGTCCTGGTTTTTAGGCTTCAAGAAAGAATGGGGAGGTTATCTAGCAGACAATAATTCTATGTGGTGTTTCCCTGCCTTCCAGCTCCTTGGATGATGTAGGTAATCTTAATTTCATACTATTTCCCTGTCCGCTCATGATACCCAGTGAGACTGTAATGGTGGGAGCCAGCCACACCCAGTCCCTGCTGCCTAAATGGAGACTTGAGCTGCAGTACTGCTCCCTGTCTCATTTATTGGGATTAATAGAGAAATTATGTCACACAATAATATCAGTGAAAAAGATTGATCTGAAAGGTGATCTATGATACAAACATAGATAATCAAATTTATCTAGTGGGAATTGAGTGAATTAGTAAAGTCAGAATAAAATGTATAGAAAATCTTGAGAAGGGAAGTAAAAACTGAAAGAAACTTACAGATTTATAAACCAGTTTAATCACAACAGTGAGGATAAACAAGAATGCTGAGTGAATCAAACCAAGTAGACTTAAGACCCAGTTAAGGCTGCACTGCATGCATACTGCTCTGCCAGTCATAACTTCACCTCATCCTAGCTGGATTTCAATGAGAAAACAACTGCATGCAAATAAAAGAAATTGTAATGAGGGAGCGGAGTAGCATGTATTCTGATTTGCTTCATCTCAAAGGGAATTCTGGAGAAGAAGTTCTTGGAGAAGTTTACAGTGCAAACCAAGATTATAAAAAGGGGTTAACTCACACTCCAGAAGGAAATAAAGAGAGGCAGATCCCTCAATACTAGAGATCTGTTGCTCCTGCTGTTCTTGTAGAAGGCATGTAATAATGTCGTTTTTCTCCATCTTGCCTAGCTTAAACAGCCTAATACTGCCTTGTAGCTGGTGATCAGCACTGGGAGAATACAGCTGCTCACCCTATCTTGTCACTCAAATTCCCTGTCCTGCCCTTTTCCTCGCCCTCTTGCAGACAAGGAGTCAACAGCTAGAACTGACCAATGATCCTCTGGCCAAAAGCAGCTTCAAGGTCTGCAGATCCTTTGAAGATGATCCTTACAAACAGACTGGTTGCATTTCCAGGGAACAGTGACGCCTCTCAAGAAAAACAGCAGCCTGAGCTTTTGTTCTGGCTTGTGCAGGGCTGGGGAGAAAAGCCATTTTAGCAGATGGGGCCTTAACTGTGGGCTGATGATTATAATAGTCCTACAGCACATAACAAGGTAAGAACCAGACCTCAACAACTGAGATAATTGCACCAGCTGTGGCCAAGGCTGACTTTCGTTATCACCAAATTACTATAAAACACCATGTGAGTCATTTTACATGTACATTTTAATCCTCAAAATTACTCCATAAAGTAGACACTATTGTCATTTTAAAGGTTAGGAATTTCAGATTGCTTTCTCAGACAGCTTAAGTAATTTATGTAAAGACACACAGCTACCAATTAAGAGTCAAGATTTAAACTCAGGATTCCAAAGTCAGATGCTATTCCCCTGCCATGTCTCCTACTAAAAAACAGCTACACCCTCACTCCAGCCTGCATGACCCCAGAAGTCAGTATAAGGTTCACCTTACAAATTGAAAACTAGCTGCAAACAAGATGGAAGAAAAATGGCGCAGGGTGGCAGCAGTAGGGAAGGTAGTGGGTGGTGGAAGGAGAGGGGTAAATATTAGCTTAACAGGCCTCACTGATCTCTGGTGTGGCCTCAGGCAGGCTGGCTGGCTGGCCAATACTGAGAAGTGACTGCCCCTGTCAAATGGGCCTGGAATTTTAGAGGCAGCAAAATCACGCCACTGTCAAGTGGTAAAAGGGTTCAGTGCCTGAAGGCTGCTGCAATAAAATCTAAGACCCTGGGGAAAATTTAATAGCTAAATCCTGCAAAAAGAAAGGCATCAAGGAGGTTTGAATTTTATATATAAAAGAGGCAGTTCACTGTGAAAGCTGATTTTCTCTCCATAAAGGACAAAGTGAAACAACGGTCTAGATCAGGGACGTCCAATCTTTTGGCTTCCCTAGGCCACATTACAGGAAGAAGAATTGTCTTGGGCCGCACATAAAATACACTAACACTAATGATAGCTGTTGAGCTTCCAAAAAATTGCAAAAAAAAAGCATCTCGTGTTTTAAGAAAGTTTACAAATTTGTACTGGGTTGCTTTAAAACTGTCCTGAGCCTCATGTGGCCTGTGGGCCCTGGGTTAGACAAGCTTGGTCTAGATGCATCTAGAAGGGTCTAGAAGGCAATCAGAAAAGTAAGGTCTGCAGGGAAAAGGAAACATTGGTGATTCAGCAAATTTTATTCTTCTAGCCTTCCTATAATTTGGTTAACTCTCCATGGCTTCTCAAGAATTCTAGAAGGGCTGGAAGTCACTGTGGTGAAGCCATCCTGCTCCACCTACGTATATGTGCACTATATAGTATGCTTTAATATGAGGCCTCAATATCCCTTGAAATCCCCCATGGCATGTGAGGAGGAGGATTGAGGATGGACAAAGAGCTTGTTTCACCTGTTAACAGTCTTTGACACTTCTGTGTGGCGGAGTTCCTTATGGAGTTTACCAGGAGCAAAACTCACAATTCAACAGATAGTTTCCATAATATCTCAAGAGGTAGGGTAGGTATTATTCTCTTTCTACGGAAGAAATAACTGAGACTTAGAGGGTAATATGTCCACTTGATATGTTAATTATATTATTTATAAATTAAATTAAAATTTTATGTAAATTATTATATTTGTTCCTAATGCAGTGTTCTCTGTACTCCATGGAAGGGGGAGTATGGTACCTGGCGTGGGCTGATCTAGAATGTGTAGCATCTAAATGTGACAGGAAAAGTACAGAAAGGGTCACCAAAAGCTCCAAACACCTGCTCATTTGGAGCTATTAACTAACAGTTGGAGGAAGGACACTTTGCCTCATATGTGGAGTCAGATGAGGAGCACCAATCATCTCACTCTGGTTTTCTGAGCTATGTCCACCAAGGACCACTCGACCCCGTGCCTTCTGTCTCAACCCCATGCTCTCCTCATACAGGAACTGTTATGGGTTAAATTGTGTTTCCCTCCCCCAACTCCACCAAAAAGAAGATATGTTTAAGTCCTTACCTCCAGTACCTCAGAATGTGACTTTATTTGGAAAATGAGTCTTCAGGGGTATTCAAATTAAAATGAGCTCATGAGGATGGGTCTTAATTCAATGTGACTGGTGTCCTCATAAAGGGGAAATTTGGACTCAGAGGCTGATGCACACAGAGGGAAGATGATGTGCAGACACACGGGGAGAATGCCATGTAAAAATGGAGGATTGGGAAGATGCACCCAGAAGTCAAGGAACTCCTAAGAGTATCAGAAGCAAAAAGAGACGCATGGGGCAGTTGCTTCCCTAGAGGCTTCCGAGGGAGTATAAACATGGTGACACCTTGATTTCAGATTTCTGGCCTCCAGAATGGTGAGACATTAAGTCCACGTTAAGACAGCCAATTTGTGGTACGTTATTATGAGAGGAAACTAATAAAGCTGCCTTTTCCTACCATATGCTCCCTCCCTTCTCCAAACTTGGGTAACTGGGGTCAGATGTCAGACTTGTTCTCTTCCATGAGAATACCACAGAGAGGTCAATCCTTTGTATTTTACTGCTGTTAAGGCTTTTTCTACTCCTGACTTTGACTTCTAATATCTCTTCCTGGACTTTTACTTACATCTAATGTTTTGCATTTCAAAGTATGTTTCCTGCCAGTAGATCCAGGCCTAGCCGTGTTCTTGTTGATCCACCCTTCTCAGCACAGTGTGTGGTTAATCAGAGGACACGTTCCACTTCATTGACTCCATCCACAGCGATAGTCATTTGAAAACTTGAATGTAGGTCAGAATCACCTGGAGGGCAGATATATGTATATAGATTGCTGGGCTCTAGCCCCAGAGTTTCTGATTTAGTAGATCTGGGACAGACCCCAAGAATGTTCATTTTTAACAAGTTTCCAGGTGCTGCTGGTCTGGAGACCTTGCTTTGAGAATCGTAACACTGAGATACTCATGTTTGGTGGAGGGTGAGGGGAGACTACAGTTAACATGTGCAGGAGAGGTTAGAAGGGAAAGAAAATTCAGGCTGCAGAATTTCAAACTGCCTAGAATATCTAGTGCCCATTTTTAATATGTTTGCCGTACAACATTGAAAGAACCACGACAGATTCTTTTTTTAATTTGACTTTTATTTTAAGTTCATGGGTATGTGGGCAGGTTTGTTATATAGGTAAATTTGTGGTTCAGATTATTTCATCATCCAGGTATTAAGCCTAGTACTCATTTGTGATTTTTCCTGATCCTCTCCCTCCTTTCACCCTCCACCCTCCCATAGGCCCCAGTGTGTGTATGTTATTCCCCTCTTTGTGACCCACGTGTTCTCATCATTTAGCTCCCACTTCTAAGTAAGAACATACAGTATTTGGTTTTCTGTTCCTGCATTAGTTTGCTAAGTATAATGGCCTCCAGCTCCATCCATGTTCCTAAAAAGGACATGATCTTGTTAGTTTTTATGGCTTCATAGTATTCCATAGTGTACATGTACCACATTTTCTTTTTCCAGTCTGCCATTAATGGGCATTTTGGTTGATTCCATGCCTTTGCTATTGTGAGTAGTGCCGCAATGAACTTATGTGTGCATGTGTCTTTATGATAGTATGATATACATTTCTTTGGGTATATATTCAGTAATCAGTATATAATATACCCAATATTCTATCATAAATGGTATTCTTGAAACAAGTAGATTTGGGTCTGGACACTTAAAAGGGAAAAAATGTGTGTATCTTTTTATCTTATGAATCGATCCCACGTGAAAGTGGAACAATTCTCCCACCTACTCACCCACCAGATTTTATAATTCAAGTGCCCTGAAGGGTTGTTTTGCAGCTCCCAATTTTCTGCGATAACTGCATAACCATCTGTAATGGTTGTTTCTCTTCCTTCCCATGAGAGTCATTCTTTAAGATTAAGCTATCCTAGGAAGTAACACTTAAATGCAAACACTTTGAGAGGGTGGTAAGTCAATAAGAGGCAATAAGCATGGTGGTTAAGAGTGTAGCCTTTAGAGTTAGATGGTCTCAATTGCAATTTCTATTCTGCAATGTACAAGCCCTACGACCAAGTCACTCCACCTCTCTGTACCTAAGTTCCATCTTTCAAATGAGGAAAATAATACTATCTCCTTCCAGGGTGGTTATGAGAACATAAGAAGTGAATCCAGTTTATGACATGTAGTAATCTTTCAATAAATTCTTGTTATTGTTAGTTTCACCCCAATATTTTCCATGAACATCTTAGCATAAATTCCTTTGTTAGATAAACAGTCTGCCAATAAGTAAAGCAAAGTTTACTTCTTCATATGTGAATTGTATTCAAGATCATGAGGTTGGAACACTACTTTAGGACAGCAGGGCATGCAAGAGGTACGCACACACCCAAAAAGGATAAATGATAATGAAGTAGAAGATGCAGAGATAAAGGTTAGATACTTGCGTCGCCATGTTGCCTATGGCTGGACGAGAGGGCTCCTATGTTACAAATTAGCCTAATGGTCCTGGTATTTACTTGTTTATGCTTTTTCTTTCTGGAATTGAAGATTAATCTGTATTAACTAAATCCACAAGAAAGAGTCCTAGGATTTCTTTCTCTCCAAATAACATTTAGATGAGTTCAGTATAAATGAATATAAAACAGATGGATTACATTGTCACTTAAGTATACACAAGGTTGAGGAGCAAATGGAAAAGGCAGCTAACAAAATACACTCAGTTCACTGAACTTCAAACACTTGAAAAGGTATTTGAAGGTGGAATGTATCCAGAATGCAGCACTCCAGACCATGAGCCCTCTGTCTCCTCCGTCTGGGACTTCCCAGAGTTCCCGTCTTATACCCGTCTCCCTCTGCTTTCACCAGAAGCTACATAAACAAGCAGCAAAGCTTCATTTTTTTAATTATTAGTATACTTTAAGTTCTAGGGTACATGTGCACAACGTGCAGGTTTGTTATATATATATATACATGTGCCATGCTGGTGTGCTGCACCCATTAACTCATTTACATTAGGTATATCTCCTAATGTTATCCCTCCCCAATCCCCGCACCCCACGACAGGCCCCCGTGTGTGATGTTCCCCTTCCTGTGTCCATGTGTTCTTATTGTTCAATTCCCACCTATGAGTGAGAACATGCGGTGTTTGATTTTCTGTCCTTGCGATAGTTTGCTCAGAATGATGGTTTCCAGCTTCATCCATGTCCCTACAAAGGACATGAACTCATCATTTTTTATGGCTGCATAGTATTCCATGGTGTATATGTGCCACATTTTCTTAATCCAGTCTATCATTGATGGACATTTGGGTTGGTTCCAAGTCTTTACTATTATGAATAGTGCCGCAATAAACATATGTGTACATGTGTCTTTGTGGCAGCATGATTTATAATCTTTTGGGTATATACCCAGTAATGGGATGGCTGGGTCAAATGGTATTTCTGGTTCTAGATCCTTGAGGAATTGCCACACTGTCTTCCACAATGGTTGAACTAGTTTACAGTCCCACCAACAGTGTAAAAGTGTTCCCATTTCTCCACATCCTCTCCAGCACCTGTTGTTTCCTGACTTTTTAATGATGGCCATTCTAACTGGTGTGAGATGGTATCTCATTGTGGTTTTGATTTGCATTTCTCTGATGGCCAGTGATGATGAGCATTTTTCCATGTGTCTGTTGGCTGCATAAATGTCTTCTTTTGAGAAGTGTCTGTTCATATCCTTCACCCACTTTTTGATGGGGTTGTTTTTTTCTTGTAAATTTGTTTGAGTTCATTGTAGATTCTGGATATTAGCCCTTTGTCAGATGAGTAGATTGCAAAAATGTTCTCCCATTCTTTAGGTTGCCTGTTTACTCTGATGGTAGTTTCTTTTGCTGTGCAAAAGCTCTTTAGTTTAATTAGATCAGTTAGTGTGCAGTAGTTATACAGCAAAGCTTCATTTTTATCATGAAAACACATTCCAATGATAATATTATATTGTAACAGTGAAAATGCTCTAAAAATTCTCTACTTTTGAAACTGGCCTTCAAGACTAACTTGTATTTTTTGCCCCCAAAATGTTAAATAATAGGAGATGCAGTTTAATGACCATATCATCCTTAAATCCATCACTACTATATTTACTCAGGTTACTGGCAGGAATATATCTAGCAACCACAATGTGTGTTAAATGAATAAATGAATGTGCAAATATTGTGTCTTAACTCGAGCAATAATGGACACTAGGATGAGTGATGTGCCTTCAAAGACATTACCCTCCAGAGAGGGAAATAAAACACATATACAAAGATCAGGATAAAAAGAATGAGATAGTTCCACATTTGTGGGCAAAGAGTTATAGAAGTTTACCAAGCAGAGTCCCCAAGAGAAGCAAAGAGGAAATTATGAAAGAGATTTAAATTCTTACCGTCTTTACCACTCACTAGTTATTCCCCCCGGCAAGGCGTTCTGGGCTGCAGTTGACCTATCTATGGATGGGTAAACTAAGTTAGTCTCCTAGCACAACATCTTTTTTATATTTTGTAAATAAAATCTTAGATTTCAATAGACATTTCTCTAAGGAAGATATCCAAATAGCCAACAGGTATATGAAAAGATGCTCAATCTCAGTAAGCATATGGAAAATGTAAATCAAAGCCACAATGAGATATCACTTCACAACTATTAGGATGGTTACTATCAAAAAGTCAGGAGTTACCAAGTGTTGGTGAGGATGTGGAGACAGTGGAATCCTTATATAATGTTGGTGAGAATGCAAAACAGTGCAGCTGCTATGGAAAATACTAAGGATATTCCTCAAAAAATTAAAAGTAGAATTACCATATGATACAGCAATCCTATTTCTGGGTATTTATCCAAAGAAATGAAATCAGGATCCCAAAGAGATGTTAGTACAACTCCAATGTTCATTACAGCACTGTAAACAAGATGTAGAAACAATCTAAATGTCCACGGAAGGATAAACGGATAAAGGAAATGTGGTATATATATACAATGGAATACTATTCAGCTAAAGAAGAAGAACAACAAGACGACGAGGATGAAAAAGGGGAAGAAGAGGAAGAAGAAGCTGCTGCTGCTGCTGCTGTATGACTACATGGGATGGGCCTTCAATAATTAAACTAAGTGAAATAAGCCAGTCACAGAAGGACAAATACTGTGTGATTCCACTTATATGATGTATCTAAAAGAGTCAAACTCATAAAATAAGGGAATAGAATGGTGATTGCCAGAAGGTATAAGAAGGTAGAAATGGGGAGGTGCCAATAAATGAGCATATAGTCTCAATTATGCAAGATGCATAAGTTCTAGAAATCTGCTGTACAATATGGTTCCTATAATTAACAATACTATACACTTAAAAATCTGCTAAGAGGATAGATCTCATATTAAATATTCTTACAATGAAATAGGATTTCTTTCCTAAAGAGAACATTTAACACAGAATTCCAATACATTAAATAGGTAAAAACAGAGCTTTTCCAGGAGACATTACGTAAAGACCCCCTAAAAACCATGTTACCCAAATCACACAAGAGAGGTGGAAAACTCTGGACTAGATGCTTAAAGGTATCATCAGGTCTGAAACTCGTAAGCCTGAAAAATCACTCCTAGATAAAATGAACAAAAAATAGTTTCAAAGGAGAAGCAAAAAAAAAAAAAAAAAAAAAAAAAAAAAAAAAAAGGATAAATACAAAGGAATTTAAGGAAAGGATACCTCCTCATGGTCTAGCGACCTTGAAGCAGCCACAAGCACCCTGCAATGATGAACTTGTCCACTTTCCTGGAGCAAGATGAACAGAAGGGTCATTGACTTTGGAGTCAGATAGCTGCATTTACATCTTAATTCTTCTGTGAACATAGCTGGTTAACTTTGAACAAATCCATTTATTTCTCTGAACCTCATTGCTACACTTTTTTTTTTTTTTTTTTTTGACCAGGTTGGAGTGCAGTGGCATGATCTCAGCTCACTGCAACCTCCACTTCCCAGATTCAAGCAATTCTCCTGCCTCTGCCACCCCCACTCCCAAGTAGCTGGGATTACCGGCACCCACCCACCTGACTAATTTTTGTATTTTTAGTAGAGACGGGGTTTCACCATGTTGGCCAGCCTGGTCTCGAACTCCTGACCTCAGGTGATCAACCCACCTTGGCCTCCCAAAGTGCTGGGATTACAGGTGTGAGCCACCACTCCTGGCCCATTTCTACACTTTTAACATGATTTAAATAATGTCCATCCCCACAGAGTTGTACATTTTAAGTAAATAATGTATGCATGTATTCGTTTTCAATTGTGGTTAAAAAACACACAACATAAAAAAATTATCATTTTAACTGTTTTAAGTGTACCATTAAGTGTATTCATATTGTTGTAAAACAGCTCCAGAACTTTTTCATCTTCAAATCTGAATCTCTACGCCCGTTAAACAACAGCTCCCCTTTTCTCCCTCCCTGTACTCCTTGGTAACTAACATTCTACTTTCTGAGTTTTACTACTTTCGTTACCTCATATAAGTAAAATCATATGGTAGTTGACTTTTTGTGACTTATTTCACTAGGATAATGTCCTCAAGTTTCATCCATGTTGTAGCATGTAACAGGATTTCCTTCCTTTTTGAGACTAATGTTCCATTGTAAACATATATCACATTTTATTTATCCATTATCCATTGATGGACAATGGGTTCCTTCTTCCTCTTAGCTATAGTGAATAGTGCTGGTAAGTGAATAGTATGTTTTGACAAGCCTGATTCTCCCCAAATATTATCTTTGTCATTTGATGTGGTTTTTGCTTTTTAGAAAAAAAAAAAAAAAAGATTACATGCCTTGTCATTTGTATTTAACAAAATTTTTTGTTCTATCAACACTATAATACCCATTTTTCTTGTAATCGATAACACTCATTTATGACTAACAGGCCAGGGCAAATATGCAATGAATGGGCTCATAATAAAGCATAAAAATCTAATGTGTCTGGTTAGGTATTGTCTTAGTGTTTTTGTGCTGCTACAGTAGAATGCCACAGATGGGTAATTAATGAAGAACATAAATGTATTTTCTCACAATTCTGGAGGCTGGAAGTCCAAGATTAAAGTACTAGCATTAAGCATCTGGTGAAGGTCTTGATGCAGCCTCACATGACAGAAGATGAAATGGCAAGCTAGCCAAATGATACATGAAGCCTCTTTTTAAAAGGTCTTAATGCCATTAATGAGGAAGCAGCCCTTGTGGTCTAAACACTTCTTAAAGGCCCAACCTCCTAACACGATCACACTTGCAACATCTGAATTTTGGAGGAGACACATTCAACCCATAGCAGGTATTGAACCCACGACAATGACATCATGATACGATGATTCAATTGAAATCAGCAGATATTGTCTTCTACCACAATATTGCCTTCTCCTGACCTAAAGCAGCAAATCAAAACTGAACAGATCATCGTGAATTTTCATTAAAATGCTCTGGTATTTTGTATTTTCTCCATCTTTTTTGTATTCATGTTTTCAAGGAAAGTCCCAACTAGCTAGCATGCATCTTGGTACTGGACAGATCTTGTCCCTGAACTCTTATCTCCTTTTCTAATCTGTTGGCTGGATGAAACAATCCACAAATGAACCTAAAATTACCATCACTGCTTTGTTGTGAGTTAAAACATTCCAGGCAAATTGTGCTCTTATATGAAAAATGCTCATCCACCAATGACACTACTATCAGTATCAGCCAAGACAGAATTACTTTAGGGATCATCTGTAAGATTATCAGCCTTAGTACTCCTTTTCTGCCCCTTTCAATGTAGTTTTCCTCCCCACTTCTACATAATCTGTAATGGTATTTTTCATATCAGGACATTGTTTTTGACCACAATTTCTTCAAACATTTTGTTGCCTCATTTCTAAGAATCCAATTTTAATCTATGTTTGATCACAAAATATTATGCCACAGTCAAGGACTCTGTTCATATTTATAGTAGCTCTTTTAAAATTCTTGTTTGCTAACTCTATAGATGCATAAAATAATTCTATCATATCTAATTTCTGAGTCTGTTTCTAGAAATTGATTTATTTCCTTGTTATTGCTCATATTTTCCTGTTTCTTCACCTAATGATTTATTATTGGATGCTGGACAATGTCAATATATTTTGAGTATCCAGATTTTGTTGTTTTTGTTTAAATACTATTAGTCTTTGTTCTATCTGGCAATAAGTTTGCTTGTGGATCATCAAGCCCTTTAAGACCATTTATAAAACTTTGTTAGGATGACTCTGGGAATTATTCAGTTTATCAGCTCTTTGCTAATTTGTTCTTTCCCCAGAAGTTGTTTGTTGCCTAGGTGGTCTTGCAGATTTCACCTTCAGATGTGCAGATGTGTATTTGTCCAAGGAACTGAGACCCCTATGCAGATTCCATAGCTCTTTCTCTGGATAGCCTTCTCCTCTCTAACATCCTGCACCACAAATTGTAGCCGCCCTAGTCCCACCAAATTCTGATCTCTGTAGTCTCAGCTCAGCAAGACCACTTTTCCCTGTTTGGGTTCCCTCTCTCTGTGCATAGTCCAGAAACTGCCTCCAGGCTGCAAGCTGGGATTGTCATACTGCTTGCCTTGTTTGGCTTCTGTCAGGATCCACAGTCCTATGTCCTGCCAATGGTAAATGATGGAAACAGTTGTTTACTGTGTTTGGTACACTTTGCAGATTTTTTATAGTGGGTGGGCTATCCAGTTATCAGTGACTCTTTCATGGCCAGAAGAAGACCAACAGTCATTGTTTTCGATATCCTATTATACACCATTGGTTTTACGTTCATTATCTCGATTCCTTACAACCACTGCTGAATAGTCGGTGTTTTCATTTTACATACGAAAGACTGTAAATTCGGAGAGGTAATATCATTTGCTCAAGATTACATAGCCACTAAATTAGGTCTATCTTATTTCAAAGACAACTTGAAGCAATTAGTAGATCATTTCCTTTTTAATGCCTATTATAGCTTTTCTTGTTTTATAATTCTATCTTTTCTCCTTTCAGAATATTTATTCACTGATATTTTAAGACGATATCCTTTCAAACAGACAAAACAGTAGCCATTCAGTTATGACAAAAGAAAAATAGGTACAAAATCCTGAAACTTAAATTTTATAGTAAGTGCTTTAAAACATTATTTTAAACATATATCTGTGTGTGTGCATATATATATATGTGTATACATACATAAATGTATATATGTATATACGTATATACATATATAATGTATATGTACATATACATTATATATGTATATATATGTATTGTTTATATATGTTTATATGTATATATACATATATACGTATAATACGTATATACGGTATATATGTATAATACGTATATATGTATATATATGTATAATGTGTATGTGTACATGTATATATATGTATATATACGTATAATACGTATATAATGTATATATACATATAATGTATATGTGTATATGTGTATATACGTATATACGTATATATACACATGCACACACACACATTCTACCCATATATGAGTAGAATTCATAATCAACAAGAATATTTAAGATACAATTGAAGACTTTACAGAAATTTTTTTGCCATGAGGCTGCTTTGGCCTATACCCCCAAAATCCCAGAAGTATAACTCCACTTTCCTTTATTAGGGGCACTCATGGAAAATGTCATGAAGCACATAGGCCTAAGGATATGTACAGAGCCTTAGAGTTGAAGGAAGGATAAGAATGCCTGTAAGAGGGATTGGGAATAAAAAGTGATCTCTCTTCTATCAGAGATAGAATACAGTTTCACCTCTCAATATATTCTGGTCTCTAATGGTTTTATTTATTTTGAATGAATGCTGGTTGCATTTATAAAGGAACACTTTATCTCATCATCCCTCCCTCTCTCTACTAGAGTGGCATTTAAACTTAGGTGTCTGTAAGACTCAGTGATGGAACTTTTTGAACATCCAGACTCCTGAGCCCTACTTCCAAAGGGTTGGATTCTGTAGTCTTAAGTAGGGCCAAGCAATTTGCATTCCCATCAATCCCCCAGGTAATTCTGATTGTCTTCTGACCACACAGAACCACCATTCTATTGCATATCACCTGTGCTTCCTAAGCATGGAGAGAATATGAAACCTACCAATATTTCTTAGTGTTTAATTAACTACAGGAAAATAGTAACAACTGTTTAATACAAACTTAGTTCAATCATATTTCTAACCCCAGTTTTTTTTAGTGAACCAAGCAAAAATCAGTTCATTAATGGTACAAACTTTCACTGAATGGCTCATAAACTGGGAGCTTAGGCTTCAAAATAAGGACCACATATTCTCTAAACTCAAGCAGCTCACTGTTAGTTGAAAAGACAGATGTGTGAGCAGTTAAATTACAGCATAAATCTGATAAGTACTGTTCCAGAGATTGGAAGTGGGAAAATGGAGTATAAAACAGCTAACCACTCAGGGGCAGTCCACGAAAGCCACATTAAGTCAGTGACATTTAGGCCAGAAGCTGAAGGATAAGTACACATTTTCAGCAAAACAAGGGGTAAGGACCATGTGCAAAGTGCCCAATCTGACCCTTCTATCCTGACCATTGAATGGCCAGAAATTCAGCATGATGGAAGACTGGGTGATGAGATGTAGGGAGAAAAACCCATCATTTCAAACCAGAACAGGTGGGCCTGACCAGGAGTTGAAGGAAGGGCATTATGTGGCAAGGTGTGGCAAGGTGTGGAAAGGTGTGGAAAGGGGTAAGGATAAAGAGCAAGGAGGTTGATTAAATTCAGTCAGGATGCAGCCTGGGGCATACTCTACACATCTCCAGAGTCAGAGAGTTGTTTAAATGCCCAGAAAATTGGACCCAGATGTTTTGACATGAGGACCTTATTTCCCATGAAGTCAATTAAAGGCATTTATTGCTTATACATAGGGCTCTAGTCTCTGCCAGATTATTATGCACCCCAAGGGGCTGTGTTGTTCAACCCTGTCGTGTCTCTGCAGTTTAATTGTCATGTATGTGTCTAGAGCTAATTGATGCTTGCTTGCTATTTAATAGTCAGGTGGTGATAATAAACTCTGAACAGAAAAAAAAAAACTGGGCTGAGTTTCATCTAATGACTCTTTGGATAATGAAAATTAATAGCAGAAGAGTGCAAGCACAACCTGCTTTGACCTTGTGTGCTGCAGTGGAGGAGGGCTGAGGCAGTTCTGCCCACGATTCTCTCAGTGGTGTCTGCCACCAGTTATGGGGAGAGAGAAATGATGCTGGGTGTAGTTTGACATTGTTTCAGTTCCCTAGAGAAAGATGGTAAGTAACTATCAATGAAGCAAACAAAATCTTACTTTAGAACATTTCTTTTCCCACTCCCAACACTTCTTCCTTCAAAGTACTTTCATGTTGTCCCATTTTGCCAACTTCCCTATAGCAGAACTGCACAAGGCCTATCCAGCCAGAAGGATACTGTGACTACCACCTTCATTTACTATGGCCAATAGGAAATGTTAATGGTGATTTCAGTAAATGTACTATAGACAGTTCTACCAAAGGCACAGAAACCTCTGAAATAAAGGTGTAGATTGTCTTATCAGACATAGAAATCCAATCAGTTGAAGCTTTGGCTAGAGACAAAAAAGAACATGGAACGAATGTCAGAGGAAATTCATTAATATCAGTGACAGCCTTAGAAGTAGTTGGGGATTATTTTATCTTCTACATATATTTTTCTCGCTTGCTGTTTCATATTTACCACTCAAACATAGACCTTTCTAGTGCACACCAGACTCCTATACTCAGCTGATTTCTTGACAACTGCCCTTAGACATTTAATAGACATCTTAAACTTCACACATGTATAAATGAACTGTTTATTGGCCCCAGTCTTCTCCATCTCAGTAAGTGGAAACTTCCAACTTTCCATTTGCTCTGGTTTGAAACTGGCTTCATTCTTTATTCTTTTTCTCAAGCTTCACATAATCCATTAGCAAATACAGTTGGCATTCCACCTTCTATGTAAGTCCAGAGCCTGATTGTTTCTCATTACCTCCACCACTAGGTCCCTGGCCCAAGTCACCATTGTCTTTCCATTGGCCAGAGTTTTCTCACTGGCAGCTCCTGAAAGCTTTCTCCACTCAAGCTGAGGGATTGCTTTCATTGTGTTATAAATAGCTCTTGCTATGTGCCATCCACTGTACTAAGCATTTCATGAGTATTAACTCATTTAATCCTCGCCACAACTTCATAAAGTCAGCACTATATCTCCAAGTCTCCAAATAAGGAAACTGAGGAATAGGGAGGTAATCATCTTGCCTAAGTTTCCAGACTTGCCCTAGTTTCTATCCTTAAGGCCTGACTGGTTGCCTCTTCCTCTGATGGTGGGTGCCATCGATCTCCTTCCAGTGATTTATTATTTAAAAAGATGACTTGATTTTGCTTACATCCAAAGAACTGTTGTATGCTGGTCTCACCAACCAGAATGCCCCTTCCTGCATTTCTTTCCCTTAAGGATAAGTATTTGGTTAACTAGTGTTAATATCTGGTAAGTGGTATACAGGTATTTGTGTCTGAGAGACACAGAGACCTTATACAAGAAAACTGCATTTTCAGAGACTTCTAGATATATACTCCCTTGAGCCTAGAAATAAATAATTAATTGCAAAATTTCTGACACTGTGACAGGTTCATGATGGAGCTATTTGGGGAGAAATCTTCTCACGGATGATGTTCTTAAAGTCACATCATGTAATTTATCCTGAACCTTGGCAGTAGCCTCCCAAACTTCTCTGTTTAGCCTGAAGCCTCAGAGCCTCAAGGAAAGTATCTCCCAAACACAAAGTTTTTAAAAACCCGTCTACTGGTAAAGTTCCGTAATAGCTTGAAAGTGGATTTAAAGTGTCAGTTAAGGTATGTGCAAACTAATAAAAATATAAGGAAAAAGAATCTTTCTCCTCCCTCCCTACTTTCTTTTCCTTTCTTATTGCTCTCTTTCCAATCTTTATCTCTAATTTCCAAGAGGCCAAAAGGAGCTCTGTACAACAATAATCAAGAGATTTTTCTGGTTTTTGTTGTTTAAAATGCTCTAAAGGCAACACTGAAGATGTAGATTACATTTGAGATGTTGATTTGTTAAATGTGGCAAATAATTTCCTCTCAAAAGAAAAATATTTAATGGCCTTTCGAGTTGATTCCTTTAGAACTCCTTTTATATAGTTTAATATAAGGACACATTAGCCAATTGCCAATAAAACTAGTAAAAATGAAACCCTTAGGAAATGATTTAATCTAAACCACATTCAAAATGTATGCACTTATCAAGCATATTTTTCAAAACTAACCCTTAGTTTGCCACCAACATGTAAAAAGATAGAAGGTACTTTGCATTAGAAATCACTGCACAGACCTAAAGGTTTTCCACATTTGATTATGTCCAAGGTCAGAAGAACCCGGAAGAGGGCTTACAAGGAATCAAAACCATCTTGCTTCCGAACAGGAAAACAGACATCACATCTCCAACTCCTGTGTCCATCCCAGCTTGTATCATACTCCAGAGTTTTTCAAATGGAAAAAAAATTGAAAATGTCTCCAAATATTGGAAAAATGACAATTCAGAAATAGAATATACAGAAGGAGGAACAACAAAAGGAATGTATAGTCAACTGTATTGATGGGGTAGGAGAATGTAAATTATTCATGTTGATGAATACATGGTTCATTTGTTCATTCATTTATTCGGCAATTATTCCTATTGGATGTGCTGGGAAAATGGTGATGAACAAGAATCTTGGTTTTGGTGCTAGTGTGGAATATATTGGCACTACATAAATTTTCAAAGTTGTGAGAAGTGTTATGAAATGTGAAGCAGAGTATAATGAGAAAAGCAACCTATAGCTCAGATTAGGCACGTCTGAAGGAGGAATAGCTGGTATGAAAGACGAAGAATAAACAAGAGTTAGCAAAGTACAAGAATCTAGTGAAGAGCTTTGTAGCAAAGAGCATGACTGAAGAAGGCCTGGAAGTGAGAGAGGAATTGAAGGTTGCCCAGTGAGGGATAATCAAGTGGCTGAAGGAGAGCAGGGAATGATGGGGTTGGAAAGATGGACAGAGGCAAAGGGCTGCTTAAACAAGTTTTAGACTTAATTTGGGAACGAAATATACCCATTGAAGGTGTTTAAGCTATAAAAACAGTACTGGCGATTTGATCAGACTTATGATTTTCAATGAATATTTTACCTGTAGACCAGACTTTTTGAAAAAGACATAAATGAATAACCTCACTCATTCATATTGTACACCTAGTGGTGGCAAAGTCTTTTCTGGGCATTAAAGATAGAGCAGTAAAAACAAAAATAAAAACCATAAACAGCAGGAAGATTAAAAACAAGGTTAATATCATAGTCCAGATAAGAAGTCAAAGTGGATAGACTGGCATTCTAGCCTTTAGAAACAGACATGGACAGATTTGAGAGATTTACAAGAGACCCTCCGTAAGATAGTGTGTGACTAGGGAGAGCCAGGATGAAACAGGAATAAATGCCAAGTCTCTGTCTATTTACAGAAATTAATCTGAGCTATTTACAGAAATTAAAATTTTTTTAAAACCTGGAGGATAAGCAGGTTTGTGTGAGATGTTGATAAGTTCACTTTTGGACATGTTTCTAAAATATTTTAAGGTGTGTTAAAACATCTAAATGGGAAAATCAAACAAGAAGCTGTATACAAGTGGCTGGGACTTGGCTGGGGTCAGAGATGTGTTTGCTTAGTCAGTGAAACCATGAATCAAATGAGATGGACCAAGAGAGGTGTAGAAAGTGAAAATGGAGCCCTAAAGAACTCCAGCTTTTTCACGCTAGAGCTGATAGCTACTTAAAGCTGATAAAAGAAACTGAGACAGAACAACCAGAGAGACTGTAGAGAATAGAGTTTTTAGGAAGAGGAATCGTCAACAATAACAGATGTTTCCATGAGGTCCATCACATTTAACAACATGAAGGACCCTAGCAGAAGCAGTTACAATGGAGAGGTGGGGGTGGAACCACATTATGGTGGATGGAGGAGTAAGACTAAAAATAGAGATGGTTAGTGACAACAACTCCTTCATGAAGTAGCTGGAGGGAGAAATGGAGGGCAAAGCAGGACTGCCAAGAGGTGATTTGGTCCAGATGGAAAAAGTTGTGAGCTGTTACTCTTAGCAAGAGACGACCAGGTTGGGCGTTATGGCTCACGCCTGTAATCCCAGCACTTTGCGAGGCTGAGGCAGGCGAATCATCTGAGAATGGGAGTTCGAGACCAGCCTGACCAACATGGAGAAACCCCATCTCTACTAAAAATACAAAATTAGCAGGGTATGGTGATGCATGCCTGTAATCCCAGCTACCAGCTACTCAGGAGGCTGAGGCAGGAGAATCTCTTGAACCCGGGAGGTGGAAGTTGTAGTGAGCCAAGATCGCACCATTGTACTCCAGCCTGGGCAACAAGAGTGAAACTCTGTCTCAAAAAAAAAAAAAAAAAAAAAAAAAAAGACCAACAGCTAAAAGCTGTGATCTGAAATTATCCCCAGGCCCCCTTCAAAGTTTACCCTACCCTCACTTCCACCTTCACCTCCACCCTAATCCCCACCCTAGCAATTTTGTTAATCATACTGACTTCTCACCCTCATCCCTACTCCACCCATTTCATTTTCTGGGGTTTTTTCAAATGGAAAAAAATTGAGAATGTTAACAAACTGATTACAGTAAGGCAATAGAGTTGGAGAAATTACAGCCCTTGGAATTAAGAAGAATTTAACAAAAGTGTGAGGTCTGGAAAATAAGTAGGGTGTGATATGGAGAATAGCATATAGGAATTGGGCTGTTAGAACAGGAGAGATACCTCCTCCACTGCAGCAGGACAGAAGGATGTAAACAGGATTAAAATGCAGGGAGATTTGTGAACTTTGTAGCATAAAATTGAGGCTGTTCCTCTGATCCACGAGCTTAATGGAAGGTGGAGATATTTGGCTTGGAAGTTTGAGGGCAGTGAGACAGTTTGCAATAGGAGAACCAACTGAGTGAAAGACTGTATCCCTCAGATGGAGATGATGATCACAAATTTATAATGTCTCAATCTGTAAAAAGTAGAAGTTTCTCAAGTAATACCCTTCCTCTATTCTCTCCTTCTCTTCACCAGTTTAGGCAGGTAGCTGATATTAGAGGAGGACTCTCTACTGCCCTGACTTCATGCTCTTTATGGAGGAAATTCCCCTGGAATAACACTGTTGCTGCTGGTGGAGCAGTTCAGGTTCTTGACTTTGCCACACAAAAGAATTTGAGAGCCAGTCCAAAGTAAGAGTAGGCAAAGGGGCCAGGCGCGGCAGCTCATGCCTGTAATCCCAGCACTTTCGGAGGCTGAGGCAGGCGGATCACGAGGTCAAGAGATCGAGACCATCCTGGCCAACGTGCTGAAACCCCGTCTCTACTAAACATACAAAAATTAGCTGGGCGTGGTGGCGCGCGCCTGTAATCCCAGCTACTCAGGAGGCTGAGGCAGGAGAATCGCTTGAACCGGGGAGGTGGAGGTTGCAGTGAGCTGAGATCGGGCCACTGCACTCCAGCCTGGTGACAGAGCAAGACTCCGTCTCAAAAAATAAATAAAAAATAAAAAGAGTAGGCAAAGGAGTTTACTGCGAAACAAAAGTACACTCTGAGAGGCAGAATAGGCTGCTCAAAGGGAGAGACAGCAGCTAATGCCTTAACAGAAATTTCCTTTATGGGAGCTATACATGCATATTCATAAAATACTGGTCAAGTATGCAAAGGCAGACCTGCAGTTGGAGCACGTGCTCAGTATCTACATCCTCCCACATACATTGCATATATCATTAGCATATAAAATCTCCACTTAGAGGTGTGTTTTTTACTGTTAACATGAGGAAATGGTTACTATAAGCTAAATCTTGAGCCTAGCTGCACTTGCAGGACCATGGAGAAGTCCCTGCCCCGCCCCCAAGGCAGGAATTTGTAGCTAATAGCTTCTTGGGCTTTCAGTGCTGACTGGCTGAAGATTGCAGAAGCTACATCAGGAAAAAAAAGCTTTTTGTTCCCTTTCCTGGGCTATCCTAGGTATTGGGTACTTCTAATCACCTGATGGTCAGCTGGGATCCTGTAGGACTGCTTATCTTGCAGAAGAATTAGGTGCTGACACACAAGGGTACCAGGGATGCAGGGCCTGCCGGGCTTCACACAAGGAGAAAAGTCAGTATGACCTCTTAGTCTTACTTATCCTGCCTCAGTATGTCCAGCATCCCTAGCTCCATCACTCTCCCTTTCCAAGACAGTGACATACCTGATTGGTGAACCTGTAAGAAGTCAGCAAGTGCTTAGCTGAGTGTCTTCTAAGTTTGCCTGCTCTTGGTTCTGCCTGCTCTCAGGATGCACACATTATCTGCTCCCAGCCAAGGGGAACGCTCCCTGGGGAAGGTTCATGGAGAATGAGTTAGCAGAGCTCTAGCAGTGGCTGGGTGCATGAGACTTTCTGATTCAGGAAGAAAGTATTTGGAAGTCCACAGAGAGCAGAAATAAAAAGCCACTTTCTCAAATCACCTTCCTCAGTCGTAATGCTAATATTTTTTATCTTCATCTTTCTGCCTCCTGTGTCTCATTCCTCAGATGGCTTTGAACCCAGAAAGAAAATATATGGATTGTATATTGTTTTTCTATTATTGCCACAACAGGTAACCACAGCCTTAGTGACTTAAAACAATACAATGTTTCATTTTATAGTTCTGCAGGTCACAGCTTCCGGGAATTATGACATGGACATCTTAAGGGGCTGTTATTCCACCTAACACAGGTTATAGGCTATCTGATACCCCCCTGAAGGCTCAGTGCTTCCTACCTTGGGAGGAACCGGCAGGAAACAGTTAGCTGCACAAACTCAATCCGTCCTGATTTTGTTCCAAAAGCCTAAATCCACTGTGGAGATTTGCTAGGTGACTTGGAAGATTTAAACAGAAGGAGTGCAGGAACTAAAACATGAAGAAAAGGGGATTTCCTCCATATTAGCAGGAGGTTTTCAGAGCGTGGGAGGTGAAATGAAAGGTCTATGAGTCCTTAAGTCAGCAAGGAACTTTTCACTCCACTGTGAACATGGACAAAGCAATGGCTTGTATGCCCCAGGGAGGCAGGTTTTCAGCACCAGGGTTCCTAGACCTAGAAAAGATCCCCATTCTTAGTGGAAATGGTATGAAAACAGAGAACCAGCTGGGCACAGTGGCGCATGCCTGTAATCTCCACACTTTGGGAGGCCGAGGCGGGCAGATCACGGGGTCAAGAGGTTGAGACCACCGTGGCCAACATGCTGAAACCCCGTCCGTCTCCACTATAAGTACACAAACTAGCTGGGGTGGTGACACACACCTGTAATCCCAACTACTCGGGAGGCCGAGGCAGGAGAATTGCTTGAACCCACAAGGTGGAGGCTGCAGTGAGCCGAGATCCTGCCACTGCACTCCAGCCTGGCAATAAGAGCAAGACTCCAAAGAAAGGGAAGGGAAGGGGAAGGGGAAGGGGAAGAGAAAGGAGAAAAAAAGAAAGAAAAGAAAGAAAGCAAACAGAGAACCACCAGATGTCATGGAATTGCTGAGGCTTGGACAATACCACAGGGCTCAGGAAAAGACTGAAGATCAAGAGCCCCTCTCCCATTTTCTGAGTCATCATTAGAAAGAGTTGCTCAAAAACATTTTTTTGCCTTCTTTTCATGTCAGAAAAGTTTTCCATGTCAGAAAAGTTCCCCATTTTTCTCCTCCTCCACCTCCTCCTTCTTCAGTTTTTATGATTTTCTAAACCAGACAATTTCTTGGAAAGCATGTTAAAATACTTGAATTTTAAATAATAAATCACTCATTTTTAGTAAATGGAACAATGCCATGTATTGTTCAGTTTTTCTAGCCAAGTGGGACACGAGGTGCCAGCTGGCTGATCATAAGGCTGATGGATGCAATGTGTAGGCACAGAGACGAAATTGGTAGAGATGTTACACATTTTACTTTTACTGGAGGTTGTAATCTGGGGGCACTAGCTGAAATGGGGTAAATTTACATTCCCTATAAGGAAATCTGTGTTAACTATAGCCCCACATTCCCAACATTTGTAAGAAGTCTAGGACGCCCCTTAATCTAGTTCTGTTCATTGGAAAGCACAGAGTCCAGAGGGGATCATCTTTTGGAGGATGTCAGGGATAAACAGTGATATGGAGCAAGCCAGCTGGGTTGGTGGGAGCTCAGATCTCAGAGCAGCTGCAGCTGGATCCAGCGGCCTGGGGCTTCCAAATGGAGCAAGGGGCTCCGTTGCCTCTTGATCCAATCTAAGGAGCCGTGGGGTGGGTGGTTCCAAGGGGCGACATCCTGTATGTACAGGTGGATGAGGTTCCTCTCCCCCTCCCTTGATTACAGTTTGGGCTCAGTCCTGCATTTGGGTCAGCCTCGAATGAGCAACCTCTTTACTGGGCTTCTGACTACAAAGTTCTCTGAATGCAGAGTTTAGCTTTTTTCCTCAAATACTATTTACTAGACTTTGCTCCTGAAGATAATTCTATATTTTTATTTGATACAGCAATTATTTTTCAGATGTTTGTTTATTTACTTATTTGTGGCTGTCTTAAAATCCTATCTATGTCTCTTCCAATCAGCACTGGCTATTTCTTAGAGAGGCCAATTAGCACAGGTTTATGGGAGGGTAATTTCTAATACTCTTTCCCGCTCCATATGCACCCTCCCCCTGGCAGGGTCCTTCCTGTGGAAATTCATAGGATCTATGAGTTAATCAGATGCTTGTTCCTGGACACAAAATCTTTAGCAAGTGAAACAAAGGCAGAAGGAAACTCAGAGGTCAAATTAATCAGAAGTGTTGGGAGGGGGATGAGGGGCGAGGAATTACTTTATGGGTACAGCATTCATGATTCGTGTGATGAGTACACCAAAAGCCCAGACTTCACCACTATGTAATATATCCATGTACCAAAATTGCACTTGTGTTCCTTATATTTATGCAGATAAAAATTTTAGAAAATAGCAGCTCTGCAGCATGGCCCTGGGTGGGCACCTGGCTTTTCCACCTTAAGACTCCCCTAGTTTCCCAACCCTTTGCTACCTTGGATCTAGCTTGCATCTCCTACCTACTCAGGGACTTTCTCCTAATATCCTGCCACCAAGTATCCTTTTTGTTTAAGATGGTTTTCTTAAATCAGGAAGCTGATTGTTACATTTTCTATAAAACTTTCAGCCCATCTGTCAAAATATTTAAGAAACAATATTTAATATTCTCCCCCATTCCAGTAAAAAAAAAAAAAAAAATGTTGCATTGGGATGGGGATTTGGACAGAAAGAAGACGAGGGTAGATCAGTTAGATCTTGGACTGGTTTTAGCTGCATTTCTGAGAAGAGTACAATCTACTCCTAGCACAAATAAGAAAGAACGGAAGTATTGAGGAGAAATAGTAAGATAGGTGTACCAGGCTGTTTCCTATCATTCTCCTGTGTTGGTGACATCATTATTTGGGAGGAAATACTGAAAGCGACCAGGACTCCAGACATGGAAATTCAAATTTAATCACAAAATTGCATTCTAATGCAAAATATAGTCTTTCTATAATATTAACCATTTGTATTATCTCAGATAGTCATACACAATCAACTCCACCGTACCAGGATTCAGAGGTTAATGTGGTACAGAATAATTTAAAGTGTAATGGAAGAAAGAAAACCCAAAAGAAACCCTGGAAGATATAACTAAAAGGTGTTGATAACTGACTCAAATTCCTTAGAATCCCAAAACCATCCAAGGCACCACAGAGAGATTCCAGCTCATCTTTCTCTTCCTCTTTTAGTTTAATAAATAAGGCTGCATTTATCAATAATAAATTTAGAATGAAAAGACTTTTCTTTTAATAAAATAATTTCATGTAAGTAAAATTATTCTTAAAGCTTAAAACAATGTAAACCCAACACAAAGTGACAGATGAGATGTCAGTCAACAACAGGTCCACTGAGAAGAAGTCAGAAAAAAAAATTTAGTTGAAATGTTCTAGAGAAGACACACTTCCTGTGAAGGATATTAAGCGAGTCATTTGTGAAATTAAGTAACATGGCTGCTACAAGCTTTTAATTGGGCCACTGCAACCAACCACAATAGATTAAAAGTGAAACAGCACATCCAACAAGGTAATGGAATAGGTTTATTAGTTCCAAAAGTACTATGTGAAAGCTAGGCAGCTATTGAAGTACAGAAACATGAAATAAATAGGTAAATGATTACCAACACTAGGAATTGTCATAAATTAAACAGTAACAGGGACTACTCAGTTATCACATTCAGAGCCCTGTTTCTTAAGAACTCTGAGAACTCCAGGTTAGATCCTTAAGTTACACAATATTTACTTGCATTTGGAGATTTATTTATATAATTTACATAATTGCATATATACACACACACACACACTTACACAAGTCTAGTGGTAACTGGAGCTGAAATAAGAGTCATACCTCAAGTGTGTGCTATAAATGAAATGTCAAACACACGAAGGTCCCAAAAAAACAAGGCCTCAGGAATCCAAGTTTGTGAAATTTGAATGATTTGACATGCAATAATTCAAGTTTCTTTCATTGTAGGCACTTTTCCTATACAATATCAGTTTTTCTTCCCCTAAATGAGGGGGAAATGCAATGCGAATATGCATATCTTGAGGACTTGTAAAATACTTTTAATTTCACCTTACCTCCTTTACCTACTCAGTCCTATCTGTTTGCTTTAGCATGTGACCCATATTTTGAGGTAGAGACATTAATTTAAGCCAATAGCTGTCAACAGCACTGTGGAAACACAAAATGGTATAATATGGAGTATTTACTGTCCAAGGAAAATGCACTGTTTAGTTTTATCTCTCTAGCCCATCTTTCTGCTGTTTATATCAGAGATAAACATTAAGAGTCAAGTCAATGGAATGGCTTCTTGCTTAGAGGTTCATGGGTATGGCTGAAACGGTCACCAAATAGATCCTCTCCACAGATAGTTCCACTCTTCTCCTTGCCTGTTCCCATGCTCCCTACGAATTCACTCCACTTCTGTGTCTGGCTGCCAAAAGAACAGACAGGCTTCAGAAAGAGTAATTGGCTCCTGGCTGCAAAATGCACGGCACCCCTAAATGGAGATAGATGGCTAAAGGCTGGCAGCCCAGGAGAGAGCCGCCACCTGTGTGCAGCACCACGTGGACATGGCTAAGCCCTGCAGGTTTGGTTGAAGGCAAGGTCTTCGATGTTTAGTTGAAGGAAAGTCAAGAGAGACAGCTTGTAGAATGGAGAGTAAGGAAAGATTGGGATCGACAGTGCCAAAACCAAAAACCAAAATCCCAACTTCTTCAATATCTAGGAAGGAAAACTGTCAAGGAATTAATAAGCAGTCACATCTCCTTGGTTCCCTCAGAAATGTTCTATATAAAGATTTATAACTGCATGTATATTTAATATGTTTAATACATGCATACTTACAAGTCACCACTATTATCACTATTATCATTTGTTATCTAATCTTTTCTTAACATGGCATGAAATATAGGCCCTTACGTGCCTGTATTTTACTATTCATTGGGATAGAAATTACATGGAAATATTTTACGACTGAAAATCTATTTTTATAATGATGATGCCATGTAGAAGCATCAGGGGTAAAGTCCTTATGGCAATGTGCTTACTCAGAGCCTAATAATAAAGTTCTTTGGGGCAGAAATCTCCTGGTGCAATGAGAATAGAAAATATATTCATTCCTTAGTTTTTAAAATCATGCTAATTTATAGTCGCCTTGAAAACAATACTTTTGTTTCTGAATATTTTATTTTGCTCCAAAATGAGTTTAGGCAGCAAGGTAAAATAAATTAAAACTAAGGTGGGGGAGTGGATACTAAACAAAACAAGAAATAAGATTAACAAATAATACAAAAAAAGATGTAAAATAGAGCCAGGAATGAGTCTGCATTCTCCTTGAATGGCCTGTGCTATTTAGCATAGTCCAATGCCCTTCCATTCATTCATTTAATAATTACTTAGTGTCTATTATGTGCCAGCTACTGTCTATGCAACTGTTACTTTTCGACTTGCAGAGCAATGTCTTCTTTCCATGGTCCTCCTCTCTATCCCCTTAACTGCTTCCCATTCCTTCCTCCATACCTTAAGTGAAGGAATCTTTTTTGTTGTACCTCAATCCCTTTGCTTGTAACTTCTCTTCTAAAGTAATTACCAAATACAGGTGCAAACTCTTTCTAAAATTCCACTTCTGTATTTCTAAAAAGCCACAGGATGTCTCCATCTTAATGTCCTGCCAGCACCACAAATGCACTGGACAAATGCTGCTCTGTGCTGACCCTGAAATCTCACTCTCCATACTGCACACCCACACACTGCAGGCACAAAACTAGCTTGGGGTGCCTTTACATTGGTGAGGTCATGCCCAAACTTCCAGCCACCTAGGCATTAAGCCATGAAAACATCTTGTCCCTTTCCTCCTTCAACCTCTCATCTACCCTCCCCACCACCTTTACAACAGCATAAGCAACGGTAGGGGAGCAGAATCAGGGATGTCTGGGAGCCACTGCCACATGTACTGACAAGAAGAAGGCATGACAGCCGTCTACTTATAGAAAGATGAGTTGATGACAAGACAAATCAGACTATGAGAGAAAAAAGAGTAAAAATAACCTGGTTTAGGAATGATAGAGATGTAATCATGATTGCAAAAGATTAAACTATTTACAAAACAGTACTATATGTGGCTCTGTGATAACAAATGTGAGAAACTAATGCCCATACATCTGATTACTGCCCCTCAATAAATAAAATAAACATATTGACTGAACAATAACTTTCCTAATGCTATTGCTTTAGAAGAATAATTAGTTCTATATACAAACAAAAATATGGACATTGAAATTGTTTAGGAGTATTTACATGCTTACACCAATAGCTTTGTTTTAGAATTTAATCATCATAATGCATCATAATTATCATCAAAAAGCTAATGCTTTTTGAACACTTATCTTATACCAGGTATTTTAAGCACCTCATATTTCTTGTCTCCTCATCACTCTATGAGTAAGGTACTATTGTAAGGATGAGGAAACTGAGCCTTAACAAGATTTAGTAATTTTTCTGAGATCAACTAGAAAGAGGTAGGGCATGGAATGGAATCCAGTAAGTCTGATTTGAGAGTTGGTCATATTAATCAGGATAAAGCTTAACCATCAATTTGGCTATGCAGAAGTTATTTGATAACTTCCTATCACAGCCAACCCTTAGTGCCCTAAAATAACAGTGGTTTATTTCTCTGCCAATTGGACCACAAAGTTAAATTCAGTCAGGGAACTCTCTAGAGAAACTGCTCTGTGGTCCAGGTTGCTTCCATTTTGTAACACAAATATCTTAACACATAGCTTCTCCAGTTGCTGCAGTACACAGAGAATGCTGGAGAGCTGCACACTGGTTTTCAAATCCTTCAGCCTGAAAATAACACTTTTTCATTTCTGCTCATGGCTCATTGCAGACACATGGCCACAACCTAACTGCAAGGAATGCTAGAGGATGTTGTCTTCCAAAAACCCAAGAAGAGAAAAATAAAATGGGATTTGGTGTTTCTGCCATAATTATCTCAATCACATAACTTGAAAACTTTTGAAGAGGCTGTTTTATATATCATATATAACTTTATTCTACAGAATGCCTTTTAAAAAGGGAACTATACATATCTAGAAGAACTATTTCCTTAAGGAAGTTGTGGGAGAGCATGAGACCTTCAAGGGTATTATCGAGCTCCAAAAGATCATTACTAACTTGTTATAAAATGAAAAGGAGAGAAATTTGTTTTGCTTCTCCTTAGAAGGATGATCAAGAACAGAGAATATACTAAAAAATTTAACAACTTATGAAAACAGACCAATGAGGCCGGGCACACTGGCTTACTCCCGTAATCCCAGCATTTTGGGAGGCCACGGCAAGCAGATCACCTGAGTTCAGGAGTCTGAGACCAGCCTGGCCAACATGGTGAAACCCCATCTCTACTAAAAATACAAAAATTAGTAAGGCATGGTGGAAGACACCTGTAGTCCCAGCTACTCGGGAGGCTGAGGCAGGAAAATCACTTGAACCCAGGAGGCGGAGGTTCACAGTGAGCCGAGATTGCACCACTGCACTCCGGCCTGGACAACAGAGTGAGACTCTGTCAAGAAAGAAAATAAAAGAAAGAAAAGAAAGAAAGAAAAGAAAAGAAAGAAAAGAAAAGAAAGGAAGAAAAGAAAGGAAGGAAAGAAAGGAAGGAAAGAAAAGAAAGGAAGAAAGAAAAGAAAGGAAGGAAAGAAAAGAAAGGAAGAAAGAAAAGAAAGGAAGGAAAAGAAAGAAAAAAGAAAACAGACCATTGGGAACAATACCAGCCTAAAGAGCCAGTGAAGACATGGGAGCCCATTCTTGATGCAAGAGGAAAGGGGAGATGTAGAAGGAGAAGAAATAGCAAGATGGTATAAGACTACAGAGTAACATGGTCTCTCCCCATGACCCCAAGTTGACCAGATATTTAGAGTGGGTTTTATTTTTTATGGAAAACAATGAAAGAGTTGCATATCTGTACTGATGTGACCCACATCCCAGTGGTAATAGGTTGGACTTAGGCACCAGGACCCGAGGAAACTATGAGAAAGTAATCCCCTAGGAAACAGAAATCTAGAATTTAAATCCTCACTTTCCTTTATTTATTTCTAATCAAGTGAAATGAAATTTTAGGACACATCCACAGAAATATAAAATCAGAATCTGTCATTTCTGGGGGTCCCCCTCCTTAGGAAAAGCCCTAGCACATTATGCAAAGCCAAGCACCAGAGAACATTCTTACATCATCAGTCATCATTGATCTACATTATTCAACCCCATTCCAAGACGCTGCTGCCCCAGCAGGCTCCAGACTTTTGGAAGGAAAGGTCTGCTTCTTTTGTGCCTCCTATGAGGTTATGTGGAAGCACTGACTAGGCTGAGAGCCAGTGTGCCTCAGGTCCATTCTTTCTGGAGCACCAAGAAGTTGCCCTTCCAAGCTCTGGTCATCTCCCTAGGGCACAGCCATAGACTGAGAAGGTTCCTGACACATTTCAGAATCTCACACCTCTATCAGCCCTCCACTCTTGGGTTATATGTTTTTCTCTCTTACTACTATCAGAGATTCTTGATTTCCTTTTTCCCTCCAGAGCATCTGGAATAATTTCTGCAACTTTCTTAGGTCTTTACAAAAGACAGGAAGATGCACTGACCTCAAGTACTGCCTACCATGAGTTCTTCAAAACTCCCTGAGACAAGTAAATACTAAGGATCAAGCCACTTTGAATAGTGGAGAAACAACAAGAAAAACACACTCCGGGGACTGTTGTGGGGTGGGGGGAGGGGGGAGGGACAGCATTAGGAGATATACCTAATGCTAAATGACGAGTTAATGGGTGCAGCAAACCAACATGGCACATGGATACATATGTAACAAACCTGCACATTGTGCACATGTACCCTAAAACCTAAAGTATAATAATAAAAAAAAGTATATAATAACTTGATAATCATAGTAAAAAACTTAAAAAAAACACAGTAAAATTTCTTTTTTTTTTAAAGAGATGTTCCCAGAATTTATTATACAAAAATTGAATCCTATCAGCTTAAAGGGGTGGACTGTAGTGGGTGCTGTGTGCCCTGCCCACTCCTCCCCTCTTTAGGACAGAGACATCCATTTCCTGAGTTGCTGGGATTACGGACAGCTCACAGCTCTCAATTGAGTCACTGTCCAGCTGTTGCCCTGAGATGAATAGAAGTGTCTCTCCCAAGCTCACACTCCCTCCCTGTTAGAATCAGCTGAAGACTTTGTGGTGACTGTGTAACAGTTAAATTCCTCCATTTTCATGATTCTGTTTTTTACAAAGTAAAATTTAAAACAATAAAACCCTGCCAATATACATGTATAGAACACACACACACACACACACACACACAATGGAAAAAGAAGTTTGGTAGGAAACACACCAGAGTGATAACCATGGTTATCTCTAAAATGTGATTATGGAATTTTGTTTACCAAATTTTCTGTGGCAAGCACATGCAACTGTTATAATAAGTCAACAACAACCGCATAGGCTGAGATGAGCTCATCAGCAACCGGGATAGACCATTTCCAGCCTGCTTACGGTTTCTGACTTCAAGCTCCTGCTGCTTCCTCCTCTGCTGGAAGACTTTCTCAAGCACTCAGAGAGCCTGCTCAGCCTGGAGGCACCAGGAAATACTGTGGAGTTGACAACCCCAGGGCCAGTCCTCAACTGATAGGGGCTAGGAGTCATTAGTTAAGTGTCTCACCTCCCATTCTCTGGTAGGGCATTTCTGATGTGTACCACAAAGAATCTGAGAGTCCTAGCAGGATTCACCCTCAATTGCCCAGAGTAGGTTGTCAGCACACTTTGCAGTGACTTTTCTCCCTTTTCTCCCTGTCTCACCTTTCCCAGTTCCTCAGATTTACTGAACCAAGTTAAGAGAATTTCTATAGCTAGTAACCCCTGGATTACCAAGCACTGATCTTTGTCCTTTATCTCTGTACCTCTACCATCCCCTAGCAGAGAGCTTTGCACGCATTAGACATGCTATTAAATGCCTGTAGAATTCAATTAGATTTTAGTTTGCCATAGCTATAATGGAAACCTGAATGCTCTCTTAAATAAGGCAGACCAGCATAGATTCAAAACCAGGCCCATGAATTACTATTTGCACCACAAGCAGAGTGTGCACCTTAAAAGGCATTGCAAGGCCGGGCGCGGTGGCTCACGCTTGTAATCCCAGCACTTTGGGAGGCCGAGGCGGGCGGATCACGAGGTCAGGAGATCGAGACCACGGTGAAACCCCGTCTCTACTAAAAAATACAAAAAATTAGCCGGGCGCGGTGGCGGGCGCCTGTAGTCCCAGCTACTCGGAGGCTGAGGCAGGAGAATGGCGTGAACCCGGGAGGCGGAGCTTGCAGTGAGCCGAGATTGCGCCACTGCACTCCAGCCCGGGCGACAGAGCGAGACTCTGTCTCAAAAAAAAAAAAAAAAAGGCATTGCATAGTGATCTACTTTATTACTTACCACGATACCCAGGAGTACAGATGGTCAAAGTCAATGTTACAAGTTTACAAATCAGTTCAAGTGGGCACCATTTTAGTGCTGGTAGATGGCACACATTAAGAGACACTTTGCTTCACTTGCCCATTCCCTCTAGAATAGTCATATCCTTTGCCACCAGCATTATCTCCACAATGGTTAGTCAACCTCAGAGAGTATGTAGTGGCTCATTAACATTCTCTCAATATGAGCTGTCTATGAGCTATTGCTTCCACGATTTCCTGGTACAAAGAGAATTTATGTTCATAATGATGAAGCAGAAGCTCTAACTGCGTGATCCCCAAGGTACTTTGTGCTTTTATCAAAGAAAAATTGTTTGTTCGTTGTAATGTCTATCTGTGGACAAATACCTTTCAGTTAACCATAATATTCTTATTAACAGTGAACCCCAAATGTGTCACACAGTCTGAAATACATAGGACTTTATCTCCAATGTTACTAAAGACATCGACTACCACACCTGGCACTGGTAGCAGCACCATCCCTTTGCCCCATGCCTAGAGTGTAGCTCAGGTCTTTGGACTTGACATCCTGAAAGCAAGGAAAGAGGCTGAGTGGAGGAGAGTGGAGTTCATCATAGCTTAGACTGTAAAGTCAGACACAAGTCTGAAATGTTGGTTTTCACGTTTCAACTAGCTCATTATGACCTACTAGGTACTTGACCAATAAAAACGAGGATGATTTCCACAGCCTTTTTAAATACCCAGAAAAGAGCCTTAAGCACTTGATGGCATTTAAAAATCCCAGAAAGTGATTCTCATCCCTCACAGAATATGAAGTATGGTTTAATTTAGGACTGGCCCCACCAAAGTTAAAAGTCAGCAAAGTTCTCCTCTCTTCTGGCGCTCTCAGTTTCCCCACTCAGCCATCTTTTCAATTTTCCTCTAGAGTGTCCAGGATCCAGAAAAGGCAAGAAATATAAATATGGGATTCTGTTCCACAAACCCTTCCTTCATCTCCTACCTAACGGGTTCATATATCTTTGGACGTATGTTCTGGTTTCTCTTCCCTCCTCTTCCTCCTCCTGCCTCTACCTTCTCTTAGTATTACTCTCTGTCTGTACTCCTAAGATATAGATGCAAAAGAAAAGAGATTTAAGGTGATTGTTTTTTTGAGAGAGAATCTTGCTCTGTCACCCACATTGGAGTACAGTGGCACAAAACACAGCTCACTTCAGCCTTGACCTCCTAGGCTCAAATAATCCTTCCACCTCAGCCTCCCAAGTAGATGGGACCATAAACATAAGCCACCACACCTGACCTTTTTTTTTTGGGGGGGGTGGTGGGGGAGACAGATATTGCCATGTTGCCCAGGCTGATCTCAAATTCCTGGGTTCCAAAGTGTTGGGGTTACAGATGTGAGCCACTGTGCCTCTCCAACGTGGGTTTTTTTTTATTTTTTTTAACTTACATTTAATGATGAACCTACTTATTATGTGCTAGGCACCATTCAAGATATTTTCATATGTAATGCCTTCGTGTTTCTATTTACACTGAAATTCATTTCTCCTTCCTACAAACTTTGTGCTATTTTCTCTAACCAAAATTATTAAGAGGAAGGTAGTCAACTAGTAAGATTCCCCGTACAAGTAGCTGGTTTTAAGTCAAATGCAAAAGCAAGTCTGAACTCAAAAGAATGACAAATGTATACAAGTACAACATCCTTCATTAGGGACAAGAAATGGTTGAGAGAAAAGTACTACTGTAGATACAATTTGCACCCAGATATAGAGATGAGGTAGATTGGCTAAAATTTTTGGATTTGGAGTTAGGTTGCCTGGGTCCTTGACTCACTGCTTAAACTTTCTAAGCCTTGGTTTCTTACCAACTAAAGGAACACACAATAATCTTAAGCCATAGGATTGGTATAAGTATTAAATGAGAAATGCATGTAAAACACTTAGCACAATCCTAAGATATAATAAATGACTCATAAAATAAGCTGATTCTGAGCACAGATTTCTTTCTCCTAAAACTCATTCTCCTAATTTTTTATTTTGTTTTTAATTTAAACATAATATTGTACATAGGTATGGGGAACAGTGGGATGTTTTGATAAATGTATACATTGTATAAAATATCAAAGCAGGGTATTTAGCATACCCATCCTCTCGTACGATTCTTTTCTTGTATTCATTTATTTGTAGTAAGAACATTCAAAATACTCTCTCCCAGCTATTTCGAAATATACAATATTGTTAACCATAGTCACTCTATTGTGCAATAAAACACCAGAACTTATTTTTCCTTTCTAACTTTACTTTGTACCTGTTGACCGATCTCACCCTATATTCCTCGTCCCCCTATTCTCCCCACCCCTGTCTCTGGTAATAACTATCCTATTCTCTACTTCTATGAGATCAACTTCTTTAGATTCCACATATGAATGAGATCATGTGGTATTCATCTTTTTGTGCCTGGCTTATTCCACTTAACACAATGTCCTCAGGGTTCATCCATGTTGCTGCAAATGACAATGCTTTATTCTTTTTAGTGGTTGAATAGTATTCCACTGTGTACGTACACCACATTTTCTTTATCCACTCCTCTGTTGAACGCTTAGGTTGATTCTTTATCTTGGCTATTATGAATACAGCTGCAATAAACATAGGAATGCAAATAGCTCTTCAACATGCTAATTTCATTTTCTTTGGATATTTACCCAGTAGTGGGATTGCTGGATCATGCGGTAGTTCTATTTTTAATTTTTGAGGGCCCTCCATACTATTTATATGATGTACAAATTTATATTTCTAACAGTGTATGAGTTTTCCTTTCTACACATCTATACCAGCATTTATGATTTTTTCTCTTTTTAATAACATTCTGAACAAGGTGACATTGACAACTTACTGTGATTTCAATTTTCATTTTCCTGCTGATTAGTGACGTTGAGACTTTTTTCATATACCCATTAATTATTTGTGTCTTCTTTGGGGATATGTCTAGTCAAATTTTTTGCTTTTTTTATTGGATGCTTTTTCTATTGTGCTGTTATACATCCTGGATATTAACTCCTTGTCAGATGCATAGTTAACAGATATTTTGGCCTATTCTGTATGTTGTCTTTTCACTCTGTTTATTGTTTCCTTTGCTGTGCTGAAGATTTTCAGTCTGATATAATCTTATTTGTCTATTTTTGCTTTTGTTCCTTGTGCTTTGGGGTGTTATCCAAAATATTCTTGCCCAGACCAATCTCATAAATTTTTGTTCAATGCAGCTTATATTTAAAATTAATAGCCTTCCTCATTTCTTTCTGATTTGCTTATGTTCTCTGTGTTTTATCAATTAGAATCCCAGTTATTCTGGGAAACAAGAACTGATTCATCATGGGTGATAACACTTTCACTGATGGTAATTACACTAACAGCAGTGGCCACTCTCTAACTAGAACGGTCTTCAAAAACACTAACTGGCTAGTTTTCTCCAGTTAGTGGCACCCTGATTATACACTGCCTGCCTTGCTCACGCTTGCTCTCAACATGGTATTTAGGAATCAATACTCTCTAGCTGCCTAGTTCAGTTGAGCCAGACTGAAATGCTGTCCAGCTTAAGCAGAGTTTGAGAAATTACAGGGTAATGAAGAGATGGGGAGTTGCTAAAGCAACCAAGGACAATGAAAAGTCTGACATGATTCACACATAAAGATCAACGGTGAATGGAAAAAAAATAGATGTAGCTGCAGACAGGGAAGAAGAGCAAATTTCTGTGTTATTATATACTTTGAGAACTATCTTCACAATCCCAAAGGAAGGAAGTGAAAGTTGCCAATGAGTATAAGATCAAATTTGAAGTTTATTTATTACTGATTCACTCAACAAATATTTACTGAGTGCCTACTATATAACAGGTACTCTTTGAGAGTTGCTGAAGAAAACAAACAGAAACCTCTATAAATCTCTATCACCAAAGATTTGAAGTGGGCTGCCTGCTAGCATTTGACCAACTTAGCTTTTCTGTTCCAGA
Organism: Symphalangus syndactylus; assembly: GCF_028878055.3. NCBI lineage: Eukaryota > Metazoa > Chordata > Mammalia > Primates > Hylobatidae > Symphalangus > Symphalangus syndactylus. The sequence continues at coordinate 100,987,126 of NC_072436.2, forward strand.
CCTGTGGTTCTGAAAATAGCAAGTTTCATGGGTTCAAAAGGAGCCAAAGGATTTTCAGTTCCTCTTTTGCTCATTTCTTAGCAGGAGGCTCTTGAAGCAGCCACATTTGTGCATAAAAAGACATTACAAGCACTAGGGGAAGGAAACATATAGAGAAGTGGGATAAAGAACTTTTATAAATTAGAAGGTACACAAAGCCAAGCCCATCAAAACCAGAAAATGTGCTAATATCAAGTGAAAGAATCAGAGCACTAAGCCCTTTGAAACAATTTCTACTTGCTTAACATCTGTGCTAGAGTCACTAAAGCTGAAGAAATTAGGGTTAATTTACCACTTTTTCCAAGCTAACTCAGTTAAACCAGTAAGCTTCATGGAGCCAATGTGATACACCTGTTCAGATTTCCCTTAATGGCACTTGAAGTTCTGGAAACAGCAGCCTCTCAGTCCATAGTTCATATACATTTTTAAGTTAGAACCTAGAAACAGAAGGAGTACAAGTCTATCCTCTGAGTCTCCACAGAATTGAAGACAAAGATACATGTTGACAGTGGACTAATGACTAATTCTGAACATTTACAGGTTTTATTCAGAAAAGTCTACTGAAGAATTGAAAGATGACAGCACAAGCAGTTGTCAGAAGAATGATGTTTAGTGAATATAGTTTACTTTTTTTTCTATTTATTACCATACAAAATAATCACTGACGTCAGAAATTCTACTGCAACCAAATAATTTGAAAAATACCCAGTAACTTATAACTTCCTCTTCTCTAGAGCATAGCTGTTATCTGCAGACTATACTAAATTTCATTAGAAATATTTAGCTCTTTATAACAATGATTATGGTTATATCATTATGTTTACCCAGATGATTATTTGACTTGTCCGTTTCCCCCCTACTAGACTATAAGTACCACAAAAGCAAAGTCAGGTTTCTTTCTTATCACAGAATCACCACCATCTAGCACATAGTAGGGCCTCAATAAATATTTAAGTGAATGAGCCTTCAACCTTTAAGAACATGGAATTGGTTCTATTCCAAACATAACACTATAGTATGCAATGCTTCTGTGAATAAAATCATGAGGAATTGTGAAGTAAGATTTGTGATAATTCAAATTCCAGTAAAGGGCACACATAGATCCATGGAACCAGAGGTACTGATGTCAGCTTCCTCAGCAGCTGTCAGGCTGATATTATCATTAATCATAATCACCCTCCTCATCATTATTATTTGGATCTATTTCTGTGCTAAATGCTTTAAAGACATTATTCCAAAACTTCAATAATCCTTTTAGGTATGCATTATTACTCCCCTTTTACAACTGAGGAGATTAAGGCTTCCAGAGTTCTTTTTATATATACTTTAAGTTCTAGGGCACATGTGCACAACGTGCAGGTTGTTACATATGTATCCATGTGCCATGTTGGTGTGCTGCACCCATTAACTCGTCATTTAGCACTAGGTATATCTCCTAATGCTATCCCTCCCCCCTCCCCCCACCCCACAACAGGCCCTGGTGTGTAATGTTCCCCTTCCTGTGTCCAAGTGCTCTCATTGTTCAACTCCCACCTATGAGTGAGAACATGGCGGTGTTTGGTTTTTTTGTCCTTGCGATAGTTTGCTGAGAATCATGGTATCCATGTCCCTACAAAGGACATGAACTCATCATTTTTTATGGCTGCATAGTATTCCATGGTATACAGGTACCACATTTTCTTAACCCAGTCTATTGTTTTTGGACATTTGGGTTGGTTCCAAGTCTTTGCTATTGTGAATAGTGCCACAATAAACATATGTGTTCATGTGTCTTTATGGCAGCATGATTTATAATCCTTTGGGTATATATCCAGTAATGGGATAGCTGGGTCAAATGATATTTCTAGTTCTAGATCCTTGAGTAATCTCCACACTGTCTTCCACAATGGTTGAACTAGTTTACAGTCCCACCAACAGTGTAAAAGTGTTCCTATTTCTCCACATCCTCTCCAGCACCTGTTGTTTCCTGACTTTTTAATGATGGCCATTCTAACTGGTGTGAGATGGTATCTCACTGTGGTTTTAATTTGCATTTCTCTGATGGCCAGTGATGATGAGCATTTTTCCGTGTGTCGGTTGGCTGCATAAATATCTTCTTTTGAGAAGTGTCTGTTCATATCCTTTGCCCACTTTTTGATGGGGTTGTTTTTTTCTTCTAAATTTGTTTGAGTTCTTTGTAGATTCTGGATATTAGCACTTTGTCAGATGAGTAGGTTGCAAAAATTTTCTCCCATTCTGTAGGTTGCCTGTTCACTCTGATGGTACTTTCTTTTGCTGTGCAGAAGCTTTTTAGTTTAATTAGATCCCATTTGTCAATTTTGGCTTTTGCTGCCATTGCTTTTGGTGTTTTAGACATGAAGTCCTTGCCCATGCCTATGTCCTGAATGCTATTGCCTAGGTTTTCTTCTAGGGCTTTTATGGTTTTAGGTCTGACATGTAAGTCTTTAATCCATCTTGAATTAATTTTTGTAAAAGGTGTAAGGAAGGGATCCAGTTTCAGCTTTCTACATATGGCTAGCCAGTTTTCCCAGCACCATTTATTAAATAGGGAATCCTTTCCCCATTTCTTGTTTTTGTCAGGTTTGTTAAATATCAGATGGTTGTAGACGTGTGGTATTATTTCTGAGGGCTCTGTTCCATTGGTCTATATCTCTGTTTTGGTACTAGTACCTTGCTGTTTTGGTTACTGTAGCCTTGTAGTATAGTTTGAAGTCAGGTAGCATGACTGCCTCCAGCTTTGTTCTTTTGGCTTAGGATTGACTTGGCAATGTGGGCTCTTTTTTGGTTCCATATGAACTTTAGTTTTTCCAATTCTGTGAAGAAAGTCATTGGTAGCTTGATGGGGATGGCATTGAATCTATAAATTACCTTGGGCAGTATGGCCATTTTCACGATATTGATTCTTCCTACCCATGAGCATGGAATGTTCTTCCATTTGTTTGTGTCCTCTTTTATTTTGTTGAGCAGTGATTTGTAGTTCTCCTTGAAGAGGTCCTTCACATCCCTTGTAAGTTGGATTCCTAGGTATTTTATTCTCTTAGAAGCAATTGTGAATGGGAGTTCACTCATGATTTTTCTCTGTTATTGGTGTATAAGAATGCTTGTGATTTGTGCACATTGATTTTGTATCCTGAGACTTTGTTGAAGTTGTTTATCAGCTTAAGGAGATTTTGGGCTGAGATGATGGGGTTTTCTAAATATACAGTCAAGTCATCTGCAAACAGGGACAATTTGACTTCCTCTTTTCCTAATTGAATACCTTTTATTTCTTTCTCCTACCTGATTGCTCTGGCCAGAACTTCCAACACTGTGCTGAATAGGAGTGGTGAGAGAGGGCATCCCTGTCTTGTGCCAGTTGTCAAAGGGAATGCTTCCAGTTTTGGCCCATTCAGTATGATGTTGGCTGTGGGTTTGTCATAGATAGCTCTTATTATTTTGACATACGTCCCATCAATACCTAACTTATTGAGAGTTTTTAGCATGAAAGGTTGTTGAATTTTGTCAAAGGCCTTTTCTGCATCTATTGAGATAATCATGTGGTTTTTGTCTTTGTTCTGTTTATACGCTGGATTACGTTTATTGATTTGCATATGTTGAACCAGTCTTGCATCCCAAGGATGAAGTCCACTTGATCATGGTGGATAAGCTTTTTGAAGTGCTGCTGGATTCGGTTTGCCAGCATTTTATTGAGGATTTTTGCATCAAGGTTCATCAGGGATATTGATCTAAAATTCTCTTTTTTGGTTGTGTCTCTGCCAGGTTTGGTATCAGGATGATGCTGCCCTCATAAAATGAGTTAGGGAGGATTCCCTCTTTTTCTATTGACTGGAATAGTGTCAGAAGGAATGGTACCAGCCCCTCCATGTACATCTGGTAGAATTTGGCTATGAATCCATCTTGTCCTGCACTTTTTTTGGTTGGTAGGCTATTAGTTATTGCCTCAATTTCAGAGCCTGTTATTGGTCTATTCAGGGATTCAACTTCTTCCTGATTTAGTCTTGGGAGGGTGTATGTGTCGAGGAATTTATCCATTTCTTCTAGATTTTCTAGTTTATTTGCGTAGAGGTGTTTATAGTATTCTCTGATGGTAGTTTGTATTTCTGTGGGATCAGTGGTGATATCCCCTTTATCATTTTTTATTGCATCTATTTGATTCTTCTCTCTTCTTTATTAGTCTTGCTAGCAGTCTATCAATTTTGTTGATCTTTTCAAAAAACCAGCTCCTGGATTTATCGATTTTTTGAAGGGTTTTTTATGTCTCTAACTCCTTCAGTTCTGCTCTGATCTTAGTTATTTCTTGCTTTCTGCTAGCTTTTGAATGTGTTTACTCTTGCTTTTCTAGTTCTTTTAATTGTGATGTTAGGGTGTCAATTTTGGATCTTTCCTGCTTTCTCTTGTGGGCATTTAGTGCTATAAATTTCCCTCTACACACTGCTTTGAATGTGTCCCAGAGATTCTGGTATGTTCTGTCTTTGTTCTCATTGATTTCAAAGAACATCTTTATTTCTACCTTCATTTCGTTATGTACCCAGTAGTCATTCAGGAGCAGGTTGTTCAGTTTCCATGTAGTTGAATGAGTTTCTTAATCCTGAGTTCCAGTTTGATTGCACTGTGGTCTGAGGGACAATTTGTTATAATTTCTGTTCTTTTACATTTGCTGAGGAGAGCTTCACTTCTAACTATGTGATCAATTTTGGAATAAGTGCAATGTGGTGCTGAGAAGAATGTACATTCTGTTGATTTGGGGCAGAGAGCTCTGTAGATGTCTATTAGGTCCGCTTGGTGCAGAGCTGAGTTCAATTCCTGGATATCCTTTTTAACCTTCTGTCTCGTTTATCTGTCTAATGTTAACCAGCTCCTCGCCAGCAACAGAACAAAGCTGGATGGAGAATGACAAGTTGAGAGAAGAAGGCTTCAGACGATCAAACTTCTCCAAGCTAAAGGAGGAATTTTGAACCCATCTCAAGGCTTCCAGAGTTCTTAAGCAGCAGAGACAAATTGAGCTCCAACTCTCCTCCAAGTATATATTCCACCTCTTCCCCTAAAACTGGTTCAGAAATCACAATTTCTTTGAAGTAAGACATCTGCTCAGAAATGTACCATCCTAGACTTCATGGCGCCAGAGTTTTGCCACTCTATCTGACTTGGTTTAACCCCACTGATGGCCATTGGATGCATCTTATTTTTTCAAAGAAAATGTTTCTTGCTGTGCTATACAGTATCAGTTTCTTGTAGAGTGCTGTTCTGACAGCTCTGACTACTCTAGGGAAAGAGTGGATGTGACAGATGGCCTTGGCAGGAATACCCAAAGGCAAAATGTTAATATAATTCCTTTCTTGACTTGCAGGATTGTTTTGAGAGCCCCCAGCAAAATTGGAGTTCCAGTACCCAAGTGACCAACAACCCCGCCCTAATAGGAAATTAAGGCAAGTGGGACATGGGTGCTTACCGTGTGCCTTTCATGGGATATTTGTTTTACCTGGTGGATGGCCTAATGCCTGGTTGTTCGATCTGTGACCCAGGGATCCCTCACATGGGAAACTTATTTATACAGACAGATGCTCTCACGGCTCTTCTCTGACCCATGTCCAGTTTATGCCTGCCTGACCATCACTCTGACACTGGGAGCCTGACCTTTTATTTTCCCCAACTTTGGAGAAAACCCAGCCTAGGGCAGCTCCTAGTTCATTAGATGAAAGGTGCAAATTCAATACCCCGCCACAGTAGAAAACATATTTAAATAATTTTTACTTACAGATCCTGTGCATACCTCTGTCCACAGGTCACATGAGTCAGTAATGACAAATCAAGCCAAGAAAGAGAGAGCATGCCAAGAAAGAGAGAGAGCATGCATGGCAACTAGCAGTATATATAAGGGAATAAGGTGTGGGTCACTTTAAGTTCTCAGGCAAATGCCTAAATGATCTGTGTAAAGGAACCAAAGGGAGAAAGCAGGAGCCTAGTTAGCAAGGCAGGTGAAAGAGTCTCTAAGTTCTTATCTCTGACCATCTAAACCATTTAGGTGTGGTGCAAAACTGGAAACTGTTCAGGATAATTGGGCCCTGCTTCTGATATGAGAAAATTAGACTTGTATTCAAAATGGATGCCAAGGCAACATAAAATTATAACAATTCACTAAAAGCATAGAGCCAGCTTGAGAATATCATTCTTTTCACATTGGAAACCCATGGAGGATAAAAGGATGGGTCATTTTGATAAAGGATCATTTAAAAATCATAAGTCTTGTTTTCCTGTATTAAGAGTTCAGTGGTTCAATAAAGTAAAGTGCCATGTCTTAATCATATTTATGTTGCACTTTTTCATCTCTAGGCACAATTATCTGCATAGAATCCCATATATGGTTTACTGAGTCTAACTGGTATATGGTTATTGAATATTTATTGAATCTGTTTTTTAATAGATCATATACTCTAGGAAGAAATGAATATCCAGTTTGCAGATGAAAATAAAGACAATGAATAATCCTTCTTGGATTTTATGGCAAGTAACTAGTGGAATTAAATGGAATTATATGAAGATGCATGGCTTTGCCGAGCCTATGCCATGGTATGTCGGGGCACCAACCCACAATGCCAAAACTTGAAGGACCATCAGACCAGACTGAAATTAAATTGAAGGTGGTTTGTCTTTATGTTCATTAACAGAGCTAGCTTTGGTACATTGGATAACATTTTTTATTAACCCTGTATACGTGAAACTTTAGCTGTCGTGTGTGGATAGAATAGAAAAATTGTGAAATCATGGTGGGTTCAATGCAAATAGCATAGGTGTATTAGTTCATTCAAGCTGATAAAGACATACCTGAAACTGGGTAATTTCTATAGGAAAAAGGGTTTAATGGACTTACAGTTCCACGTAGCTGAGAAGACCTCACTATCATAGCAGAAGGCAAGGAGGAGTAAATCACATATTACACGGATAGCAGCAGGCAAAGAGAGAGAATGTGTGCAGGGGAACTCCTCTGTATAAAACCATCAGAATCTCATAAGACTTATTCACTATCATGAGAATAGCATGGAAAGACCCACCCCTATGATTCAATTACCTACCACTGGGTCCCTCCCATGACACATGGGAATTGTGGGACCTATAATTTAAGATGTGACTAGGGTAGGGACACAGCCAAATCACATCATTCCACCCCTGGACCCTCCCAAATCTCATGTCCTCACATTTCAAAACCAATCATGCCTTCCCAACAGTGCCCTAAAACCTTAACTCATTTCAGCATTAACTCACAAGTCCACAGTCCCAAGTTTCATCTGAGACAAGGCAAGCCCCTTCTGCCTATGATCTTGTAAAATCAAAATCAAATTAATTACTTCCTAGATACAATGGGGGTACAGGCATTGAGTAAATACATCCATTCCAAATGAGAGACATTAGCCAAAACAAAGGGGTTGAGGCCCCATGCAAATCCAGCAGGGCAGTCAAATATTAAAGCTCCAAAACGACCTTTGACTCCATTTCTCTCATTTGGGTCATGCTCATACAAGAGGTGGGTTCCCATGATCTTGGGCAGCTCTGCCCCTGTGGCTTCACAGGGTATAGCCTCCCTCCTGGCTGCTTTTACAGGCTGGTGTTGAGTGCTTGCAGCTTTTCCAAGCACATGGGGAAGGCTGTTGGTGTAGCTATCATTCTGGGGTCTGGAGGACAGTGGCCCTCTTTTCACATCTCCACTAGGCAGTGCCCTAGTAGGAACTCTGTGTGGGTTTCCAACCCCACATTTCCCTTCCACACTGCTCTAGCACAGATTCTCCATGAGGTCACTGCCCCTGCCACAAACTTCTACCTGGGCATCCAGGCATTTTCATACATCCTCTGAAATCTAGGTGGAGGTTTCCAAACCTCAATTATTGACTTTCATGCGCCCACAGGCTCAACACCACATGGAAGCTGCCAAGGCTTGGGGCTTTCACCCTCTGAAGCAACAGCCCAAGCTGTACCTTGGCCCCATTAGCCATGGCTGGAGTGGTTGGGATGCAGGCACCAAGTACCTAGGCTGCACAGAGCAGGGGGTCCTTGGGTTTGGCCTACAAAACCATTTTTTTCCTCCTAGGCCCCTGGGCCTGTGATGGGAGGGGCTGCCGCAAAGTCTCTGACATGTCCTGGAGACATTTTCTCCATTGTCTTGGTGATTAACATTTGGCTCCTGATTATGCAAATTTCTCAGCTGGCTTGAATTTCTCCCCAGAAAATGGTTTTTTGTTTTTTTAATCACATCTTCAGGCTGTAGATTTCCTGAACTTTTATACTCTGTTTCCCTTTTAAAACTGAATGCTTTTAACAGCACCCAAGCCACTTCTGAATGCTTTGCTGCTTAGAAATTTCTTCCACCAGATACCCCAAGTCATATCCCTCAAATTCAAAATTCTACAAATCTCTAAGGGAGGGGCAAAATGCCACCAATCTCTTTACGAAAACATACCAAGAGTCACCTTTACTCCAGTTCCCAACAAGTTCCTCATCTCCAAGATGACCTCAGCCTGGATTTTATTGTCCATATTATTATCAGCCTTTTTGTCAAAGCCATTCAACAAGTATCTAGGAGGTTCCAGACTTTTCTACATTTTTCCTGTCTTCTTCTGAGCCCTCCAAACTGTTCGAACCTCTGCCTGTTACCCAGTTCTAGTCGCTTCCATATTTTGGGGTATCTTTACAGCAATGCACCACTCTACTGGTACCAACTTACTGTGTTAGTCCATTTTCACACTGCTGATAAAGACATACCTGAGACTGGGTAACTTATACAGGAAAGAGAGTTTAATGAGCTTACAGTTCCATGTTGCTGAGGAGGCCTCACAATCATGGTGGAAGGCAAGGAGGATAAGTTGTACCTTACATGGATGGCAGCAGACAAAGACAGACAGCGCTTGTGAAGGGGAACTCCTCTTTATAAAACCATTAGCGCTCATGAGACTTACTATTGCAAGAATAGCATGGTAAAGACCCACCCCCATGATTCAATTACCTCCCACTGGGTCCCTCCCATGACACACAGGAATTGTGGGAGCTACAATTCAAGATGAGATTTGGGTGGGGACACAGCCAAACTATATCAATAAGTCAACTAATTTACCTTCACTGAGGGTCATTAATTCTTCCCTCTTCTCTGCATTAGATCTTAGTGTCTAGCATGTAAAAATTACTAGCTAGGTACCTTCCATTTTCCAACTTCAAAAAGTATGCTCCTTTGCCAAAATATTGATAAATGTACTAAGTAAATGACCTGAAGAAGAGAATCATCTCTTGGGCACTATTTCCAGATAAAAGCTTTCCACACTTTAGAGAAATCCAATTTATAAGATTCTAAGATTTTAGTTCAAAATCTACATGTAAATTATGGATTAAAGGAAGGAGTGGAGGGTTTATTTAACTTACTAAAATTATCTGTTCCATTACACAAGATTCTCTGAAGTTTTCCTTTAAATGGTGCATCGGCACATTAAAAATATGGCAGGATTTAATGGCATGGATGAAATTACTATAGTGTCCCAAGGCTCCTTATTTTAGATATTGAACCTTTGGATATAATTCAGTAAGTTTACCAGGAGTGTTTGACTCTGGTAAATATTGGAGGTGTGAGCAGACAGCACAGAACCAGTGAGTCGTGTCACCTCCCAGGGACACAAAAATGTTTTCCTTTTGTTTTAAATGGTCTTGGATTGTAAGATCAGCAAGCATAATTTAAAAGAATCCCCAAATGAATAAACCTTATTGTTTTAATAAACTCGATGAAGCAATCACTGACATGAAGGTGGAACTTAATTAAAGTTGAAGCATAGATAGATGAGCTGGAACTGGAGAGGAAGCACCATTAAAACCAAAGCTCTTTCCTTTCATGCCCTCTAGCCCCAAGCACACAAAACAGGCCATAGTGTGCAGAGAGATGTCAGTGCCCTATTAGGATAACAATAATCATATTAATAATACCATAGTCCATTATTATGATTATAAAGAATTATATTGAACTGTGTTGCTGATATAACAATTACCACTTTACTGAAGTAACTCTCAAAGGCCAGTTTTAATTATTAGACATCATAATGCTATTGAAATTGCTTTCCGTATCCTGAAATAACCATATTCTCTCAATGCCAGGGATTAAGAAGACACATTTTTAAAAGTCTGGATAAAGACCTCTCATGAAAAGATAAAGTGATCCCTTTTGTACCTCAAGTGGCATTATCAGTTCACTTCTCCTGAGACCTGGCTGTTGAGATGATTTCCTGTGTTTTCTCACACCCTCACCTGTCCTTTCAATAAACTCTCATCACCAAAAGGTAGCCAAACATTTTGCTGTCTCTCTTGCAACCTGAAAAAGCATAGCCAACTCCCCTGGCTAATTCCAAGTTTGCCTTACTACTTACAGCTCTCTCCACTGCTTTACAAATTGTGAGAAGAGAACTTCTCCCTACCATTTTCGTACATCATCCAATAATATAAGACTTCAGAGAAATTTGGTGGGAAAAACCCAAAACACTGTATCTCATTATTAAAAGATTATAAATCCTTAGTTTATATGTAGTCCTTGCTAAATTCATAATATGGCTTGGGGTAAAAATGTCTGACTGGGAAGGTGTGGTGGCTCAGGCCTATAATCCCAGCATTTTGAGAGGCTGAGGCAGGTGGATCACTTGAGTCCAGGAGTTTGAGGCCAGCCTGGGCAACATGGTGAATCCCTATCTGTGCAAAAAAATATAAAGAACTAGCTGGGCATGGTGGCACATGCCTAAAGTCCCAGTGACTTAGGAGGCTGAGGTGGGAGGATCACTTGGACCCGGGAGGCAGAGGTTGCAGGGAGCCGAGATGGCACCACTGCACTCCAGCCTGAGTGACAGAGACAAAAAAAAATGTCAACTTAGTCAATGTTATTCAATGTCCTAATATACCACCTTCTAGCTACTGACTTAATCCAGCAGATAGATGAAGTAACTCTGTATTGCAATAACTTCAGGCACACTGAATAATGTTTCATAGTCCCAAATCCTCACTTGGTTCTATAGTGCCTAAAATTCTGTACCTTTATATTTAAGATATATCACTTGTAAGCAACACATAGTTGGGTTTAAATTTTTTATTCTTAATCCAGTCTGACAATCTTTTTACCTCAAATGTTTTTGAGCATGTTTACTTCAAATGTGGTTACTGATGTGTTTGAGTTTAAACTACTATATTACTGTCTACTTTCTACTGGGTCCCTTCTGTCTGTGTTCTGTCTCCCGAGCCCCCTTCTCTCTCCTACCTTGGCTTTTTTTTAAATTTACAGAATTTATGTTTTTAATCTATGTTTCTCTTGATTACCTTGGTTTTTTTGCATGAGTCCTGCTTGAGATGTGTACCTTTGGTTTGAAAATTTTTGTGACTTTCACACTGTTATATCTTGAAATATTGTTTCTGCCATATTCTGTTAGTCTCACCTGTTATTTTCCATGAGCACATTAAGCATAGTTATTTTAAATTCCAGGTTTACTATTTTCTGGATCCCCTATGAGTCTTGCTCCTTTGTCTCATGTTTCTCCTGTTTTGTGTTTACAAATTTGTGTTTCTCATATTATATGAAAGACTGAGAAAAATTGGGTCTCTGCAATGTGAGGCTATCTTCCCCCTGAAGAGTTTTACATTTGCTCTGGACCTAGGCTAAGAATACTAGTAATTCCAGATCACCTCAATTCAATCAGAGATTGACATAATTAAAAATCTATTTCCAACTTACTCTTAGTCCAGAGAGTACACCTTTGGGGTCTCAACACAAAAGCTAGGTTTGGCAAGGCTTTCCTCCTTGGTGAACCCTTAATTCCAATGTTTGTCTCACCAACCATATAAGCATTTCACAGCTCTGCTTAGGTTCTCAGACTTTGAGTCTCCTCTTGGAGAAATGGTAGAAATCTATAAGGGAAAGTAGCCCCAAGGGCCAGCCTCACCTATCTGGGTTTCCTCCTTCTCTCAATTCTTTTGATCCGTAAATTGTCTCTGTCTTAGTGATTTCTTAAGCTGTAAAATAGATGTTTTTCCTATTTGATCCAGTTTTTCCACTATTACTAGTGGGAAGATTGGCCTGAATTACCTAGTTTGCTATTACCAGAAGCAGAATTCTCACTGCCTAAAATCTAACTGTTGGGGAGTTTGTTGGCTGAAGGCTTTGTTCCCACTTAATATTGGAACAGCAGTAGGGACCATATTAAGACATTTTACTCGTTTGTGTTTTGGAAGAAATACATATATTTTCTTAGATAGTGGGGTTTGGAGCTTTAAGTTATAGTTTAGCTGGTGTGAAGAATTTCCAAGAGCCTCTTGGATATAGATAACAGGGATAGATCAGAATACACATTAATCTACACATACATATTTCTTGATCCTGGAGTTTTGCAGATACTGCTGTCGAGATGGATCTTTGCTCACTGGAAATATCAGTATAAGAACAACAATCCATCCATCTGTGACTGCCAATGGCAAAGTCAATCAACATTTGTTGTTTGCCCTTAGCTTTAGAACTCTGCTCAACCTTAGTCTGATGAGCAACTCTGATGCCTTTTCTCAAGGAAGCTCTGGCTGCTAATTGTGAAATGATTCTCTTAGTATTTCATAAAGTTTATGCTCCCAGCCAACAGTGGTCATAGACATTTATTTAATATTTAGATTTAAGCCTTTTTTTTAAATGTGAAAAGCACTACACCAGGTGATATAGAAGGTTAAAAAAGATGAATCTTATTTTTACCCTCTCATTAACATGACTAATTATGTTACCATGGTTTTAAGACTTTTATTGTACACATCTTCATTGTAAGTCATTTCAAGTCTTTTGAAAGCAGTCAAGGCATAAATAATTAATGAATCTATGAAAAAATCTCTATCCTGTTCTCAAAGAGTTTATGATCCAGAACTGACTCAGCTTACTGTGGAGTTAATCAGATTGAGATGCCCTTGAATGGAAGGTCATTAAGCTACTTCAGAGCACACAGTGATACTTTTATGAGGTAGACACTGAATTGCCTGCCCAACCACCAGTCCTCCTCCTTTGATTTTCCAACTTTTATTTTAGATTCAGGGCTTACATGTGCAGGTTTGTTATCTGGGTATCTTGCATGATGCTGAATTTTGGAGTACAACGATCCTACCACCCAGGTAGTAAGCATAGTATCTGATAGGTAATTTCTTAACTCTCTCCCTCTTTCCCCCTCTAGTAGTCCCCAGTGTCTATTGTTGCCATCTTTATGTCCATGAGTACCCAGTGCTTAGCTCCTACTTGTAAGTGACAACATTCAGTATTTGGCTTTCTGTTCTTGCATTAATTTGCTTAGAATTGTGACCTCTAGCTGCATCTATGTTGCTGCAAAGGATGTGATCTTATTCTTTTTCATAGCCACATAGCGTCCCATGGTGTATATGTACCACTTATTTTTTTTTCTTTTTTTTGAGATGGAGTCTTGCTCTGTCACCCAGGCTTGAGTGCAGTAGCATGATCTCGGCTCACTGCAAGCTCCGCCTCCCGAGTTCACGCCATTCTCCTGCCTCAGCCTCCCAAGTAGCTGGGACTACAGGCATCCGCCACCATGCCTGGCTAATTTTTTTGTATTTTTTAGTAGAGACGGGGTTTCACCGTGTTAGCCAGGATGGTCTCGATCTCCTGACCTCGTGATCCACCCACCTCGGCCTCCCAAAGTGCTGGGATTACAGGCGTGAGCCACCGCACCCGGCTATGTACCACATTTTTTTAATCCAATTCCCCATTGATGGGCATCTAGGTTGATTCCATGTCCTTGCTATTGTGAATTGTGTTGTGATAAACATGCAAGTGCGTTTGTCTTTTTGGCACAACAATTTCTTTTCTTTTGGGTATATACCCAATAATGGGATTGCTGGCTCAAACGGTAGTCTTTTTTTAAGTTCTCTGAGAAATCTCCAAACTACTTTCCACAGTGGCTGAACTAAATTATACTATACAACAGTGTATAAGCATTCCTTTTTCTCCATAACTGCACCAACATATGCTGTTTTTTGACTTTTTAATAATGGCCATTCTGAGATGGTATTTCATTGTGGTTTTGATTTCCATTTCTCTGATGATTATTAACATGGAACATTTTTTCATGTTTCTTGGCCACTTGCATGTCTTCTTTTGAGAAGTGTCTGTTCACGTCTTTTGCTATTTTTAAGTGCTCCTCCTCCTTCCCTAAAAGAATCCAAATTCTGTTCATCTATCTACCTGCCTCAGCCATAGTTATCAGCCTTAGGGTATCTTCTTCCCCTAGCCAGTAATTAGGGCTGTGCTAGGCCCATGGCCCACTTCTGGTCATTGAGATGTGAAAGCAAGTCTCCTAAGAAACTTTTAAAGCAACAGAAAGAGGCTTTCTCTCTTCTTCCTCTAGATGCTTCTACATTTATGGCAACTGCAACTGTGGCAGCCATTTTGCAGTATGGCCGAGGATGAAGCCAACATGGAGAATGGCAGACTCAGAGATGGGAAGAACATGGCATTTTCATGACATCATCAAGTCAGGGGGCTGACAGCGTAAGTAATTCATTGCAGCCATTATTTTCAAGAAGGAAAGAAAGTAAAGAATAGAAACTTTTTAAAATGAAAGAAAACTTTTGGTAAAACAAAGTAGTTTTTATAATGTCTTTTAATATCCCAAGAAAAAGATAATAGGATAAAGGATCATGGTCTCTCATGAATATATCTATCAGTTTCAAATGTAATGCTCTCTGAAAATTTTAAAGGTAATTTTTTCAAGCAAGCACTGTATCACAACCAGTACTTGCAACTTTGGCACTATGGACATTTGAGCTTGTTAATTCTTTGTTGTAGGGGCCTGTCCTATGTAAAATATTTACCAGTGTCCCACTAGCACCCCTTGCCCTTGGTTTTGACAACTAAGAATGCCTCCAGACACTGACATTGCCAAATGTCCCCTAGGGGGCAAAGTCACCTCCAGTTGAGAACCACGACTTACACAAAGTCACCTTCAGTTGAGAACCATGACTAACATAAAAAAAAAAAAAAATTTTTTTTTACAGGCCTTTGTCCAGTATGAAAATATATATTCCTTTTAAACATATACCTTATTTCCTTTTTTAATAAAACATTGTGAACACCACAGAAACACATAAAGGAGAACATTTTCCAGAACCCATTGTCTCTCAAATATTAACAATTTAGTGTATAAACGTTAATATTTTTTTCTGTTCATGCATTTGCATATGGATAAAGTTCTATAAATATAAATAAGACATTTTTCATTTTCTGCTTAATGTATAGTACTTTTCATATTTATGTGCATATGTTTATATAACATATGTGAGTATATTTCCCACCCTCATTCTTTACAATTGCTCAATCACATTATACTGTATGGATGATCTATAATTTATTTACCACCTAAAGATAAGCATTAGAGTTATTTCTAGTATTTGCCATTGCAAACAACACTGCAATGAGCATATCTATATATAAATCTTTGCATACACGGATGAGTACTGCTTTAGGATAAATTACCTGAAGTTGAATGACCAGATCAAAGGCCATAAAATCAGCCCGTTTTGAAAGTCTAAGTGTACCTCCAAATCTGGAATAATAGAAATAACAATTAGGAGGAATGTACTGCATAACAATTGAACTGTGCTAGTGTATGTATGAGAAAAATTAAATCTACGAGGTTTGAGGATACGTTACCCAGGTTAACTTTTTATGGAAGAGTCATAAAATAGGATTTAGATTATAGCTGGGGCTTTTTGAACCCTATTCAGGTGTACTAAATAACAAGTGAAAAGAATGTCAATTTACATTGCTCCAAGTCTCCTAAATCTTAAAAAAAGCACTTCTCCATCTCATTGGCTTACAAAAATAAGAAATAAGTGTTGGGTTTTTATAGGGAGAAGTTATTCTAAACTGGGAGTGACTTTGCCCCTCAGGGGATACTTGGCAATGTCTGGAGGCATTCTTGGTTGTCACACTGGGTGGGTGATACTGGCATCCAGTAAATGGAGGCCCAAGGTGCTGCTAACTTCCTACAATGAAGAAGACAGCCCCTAAAACAAAGAATTATCAGTCTCAAAATGTCAATAATGCTGAGACTGCAAAAACCTGATATAGAGAGAAGATTTTCAGTTATAAACAATGTAGGTTATTTTCCAATATTTGGTGCAGAAAAAAAGCAAGGATAATGCCACTTTCCCAACCTTAGCATTCCCTTCTCTCCTTACCTTACATATATTCATACAGGTAGGTACCACATAGAAGTCACCGGAGTTTAGGGGTAATCATTAACTTTATTCCTTTCTCCATTATGATTTTGGACCTATTTGGTAAGACATGGAGCTGAGGCCAGGCATGACGGCTCATGACTATAATCCCAACACTTTGGGAGGTGGAGGTGGGAGGATCACCTGAAACCAGGATTTTGAGACCATCCTGGGCAACACAGTGAGATCCTATATCTATAAAAATAAGCCAGCCAGGCATGGTGGCACATGCCTGTCATCCTAGCTACTTGGGAGGCTGATGTGAGAGGATCACTTGAGCCTGGGAAGTTGAGGCTGCTGTGAGTGATAATCATACCACTGTATTCCGACCTGAGTGACAAACTAAGACCCTATTTCAAAAACAAAAAAGATATGAATTGGACAAATGATAATGAAAATGACAGCATCATTCCTGATAAGGCTAAAGAGTTTGGCTTGGCCTTTGGCCATAGTTGAGCTTCTTAATCTATCTCTAAGGTGTACTTTTCCTACCAAATAGAGCCTTTCTCACCAAATGGAGCTTTCCCATACTCCTTTCAAAGACAGACCTACCTAGGAAGCTCATCACAGTAATGAACAAAGAAGTGCTTCTGAGAACATTCCAAAAGACACACAGGCAAGGCTGAGCCCTCCATGCTCAAATGTTTTGCCATCCACACTCACTGATCATAAGTCCCCCAGTTCCCCCATGAAGGTACAATTAAGGATTTAGAGATGGCATGTGTGTTTTTCCCATTCTTTTCCATGTTGAGGCATTAGGGTATAATTATTCCTTGTCTATGAAAATGGAAAAGATGGGGCTAGCTCTTTCACTGTAACCAGGTCATAAGGTTTAGATTTGCTCCCCTGCCCAAATCTCATGTCAAATTGGAGGAGGAGCCTGATGGGAGGTGATTGGATCATGAGGGTGCATTCCCCCCTTGCTGCTCAGTGAGTTCTCAGAAGATCTGATGGTTTAAATGTGTGTGGCACCTTCCCCCTTAGCTCTCTCTCTCCTGCCACCATGTGAAAGTCCTTGCTTCCCTTTTGCCTTCTGCCATGAATATAAATTCCCTGAGGCCTCCCAGTCATACTTTCTGTTATTAAGCCTGTGGAAATGTGAGTCAATTAAACTACTTTTCATCATAAATTACCCAGTCTCAGGTAATTCTTTACAGAAGGGTGAAAATGGGTTAATACACAAGGGCAGAAGCTTTACATGACAGAGTACCACTTTTTACCTGGTTAAAATACCTATCTATGTAGCATATAAAACAAGTTGTTTAGAATTTTAAAAAGACACAGTAGAGATACATAAACATACAAATACATATACATACACACATACATACATGTGTGATTTATAGGGAAACCAAACTTTTCTCAGTTAATATAATATTTCATTGTTGGAGACGAATATTTTTATTAAACTAAATACTGGGCAGGTGTGGTGGCTCATACCTGTAATCCCAACACTTTGGGAGGCTGAGGCAGGTGGATCACGAGGTCAGGAGTTTGAGACCAGCCTGGCCAGCATGGTGAAACCCCGTCTCTACTAACAATACAAAAAATTACCAGGGCATGATGGTGCACTCCTGTAGTCCCAGCTACTCAGGAGGCTGAGGCAGGAGAATTGCTTGAACCTGGCAGGTGGAGGTTGCAGTGAGCCGAGACTGACCCATTGCACTCCAGCCTGGGCGACAGAGCAAGACTCTGTCTCAAAAACCAAAACAAAAAAATCAGAGGTCACTTGTAAAGTGATATACATTACCTGTGCACCATGCCCAGTGTTGTGGCCTATGAAGTTTGCATCATCACTCCTTACCTTTCTTAGTTCATTTTTTAGGGTTTGTCCCTTTATACATTCAACTATACCATCCTCAGACAACTTCTCCACTTCTTAAGTTTTATCATAATGTAGATAGTTTCCCTACAATTTTACTTGCTTCTCAAGATTGTACCTGCTTCTCATAACTAGTAAAAGCCTAGAAAGACTCACAATGACTTGCACTGTGCTTTCAAGCCAAATGCGAAAAAAACAGACTTTCAAAACCTTAGCTGTTCACATAACCTTGAGGAAAAATACTCAGAAACTGCTCCAAATGAAAATCTCAGCTTAAAAGATGTCAGCTGCACTCTTCAATCTACAGGGCACCAGCTCAGGGCCTTCTCATATTTGATTTACAACTGTAGTGTACCAGCAAAGGAAGGACTCACTGAGCCGAGGGATGGGCTTAGCAGCTCAAAGTTCTATTGGTAAAAAATGCTTTCGAGTTCTACTACAGCTTCCCAGACAAAGTAAATCCCATTGGGAGGGTGGATGTAAAATTAATACTGAACAGAGCAGCCAACATAGACAGGGAGCAGCCATCCAGAAATTGTTCAGAAGGAACATTTACATGGCCGGCCACTCTGAATCTGAGGCTGACAGGAAGCTGACAAACTGTATGGAGCTGAGAGCTCTTACAGTCACACAAACCAGCTTGGTATTTTCTCATATGAACCTCTAGTCAAGATGAAGAAATATAAAATACGACAGACTTAAGCAAAGGCTGAATACATGCATTAAAATAACAGATTCTCTAATTCTCATTCTTATTTTTAAATGAAACTTTCAAAAAAAGTAGTTTACAAAAAGAAAAGTTAGAAGAATATAATGGACCATCTGTACACTCACCAACAAGAAATAAAACAAACACATATGAAGGCTTCCTCATTTGCATTGCCCTTCTGCTTAAGAAATAAAGAACTATTAACACACATAAAGCCTTTCTCATTTGTATCACCCTCCCTTTTTACTCCCATAGCCAAAAACTATTCTAAATTTAGTGTTTATCATTCTCATGCATGACCCTTTTACTATATACATGTAACCCATAAATGACATGTAGCATTGTTTTAATGGCCTTAAAATTGTATAAATAGCACCTTACTGTGAACACTACTTCTGCAACTTGCATTTTTCCCTCAACATTATGTTTCCAAGAATTAGCAGATAAGAATTTGAGATATAAGATTTTTGAGCAGAGGAATGACAAGACTTCTTGTTTTGACTTAAACCATCATAGTCTTGGGAACAATCAGGTAGATTAGTAAAACTGAAGTAATAATGACTCCAAGACCCAACCAAAGTTGTTACTGATCTATTTTTAAAGAGCTAGAATCAATATCCTTCAAATTATCAAAACATTTTTCTTATTTTACACATTATTTCTCTTTTCATAATTATCACCCCACCATTCACACCACTCCATCCTTTCTAAATATCACCATTCCTCTAAGACAAGGAGAAATATTTAGATACCAATATATCTTACAGTAGAAAGCAAGCAAGCAAGATACTTTCTTTCTACTGTAACCTAAAACTTAAAGTATAATAAAAAGAAAAAAAAAGAAGAAAAAAGTAAGCAAGATAGATTCATCATGCTTTAGCCCAGAAAAATAAAAGTCATCTCTGAAGAGTGAATATAGAGTGGGTATAAAAGACTGAATCCTCAAGACATGAGAAAAGGAGTCGCAGTATGTTACAATCACAATTGGTAGGGCCTATGTCCCTGAAGTGTAAGCTACATGAAGACAGGGCTATGCTTCTACTTCTCTGTACCCATGTCTAGCATAGTGCTTAGCACAAAGCAAGTTCACAATAAATATTTCTTGGTGAATCTGATAGTGATGATGATAATGAGACCCAAAAACGCAACATGAACAAAATATAAGGGTTCAATTATCAAGACCTGTTGTATTTTTATGTAAGCCCTTCAAATTCTTTCTAATTTTCTCATCACAAACATCCTTTCTAGTGTTCTTTCAGCTTCACTAGGGAAAACTTGCCATCTTTGAATACTAATTATCCCAACATTTTCATACGTGAGGATAAATGTTTGTCAACGAGCCTTAACCTTATCTATTACAGCCCTGTACCACTGCACTAACAGGAGGGCCAGCCAGTTCCCAGGGGGCATCCTGCCATGGCTACAAATCAAAATCTTCAAGTCCTGCTTCATCCAGGCCCTGGAAGGAAAATGAAACCTATGTGTCAGAAAGCCAATGCATTACTTTACAGGAAGAACTATAACTACTGAGAAATGAATATGCCCTTTATCAGGCTTAGGCATCCTCTCCCTCACACAGTGCCAGAGACTTGTTGATGACATTGATTTCTGGAAGGTCACCTGTGCGTGTGCCTCTTTGCAGACTTGCAAGAGTTCCTGTTATTCTCAGCCAGTGGGAGTGTCCTGCTTGACTTTGACCAATCTTACCTTTCTCAGAGGTCTATTTTATGTTTAGTGGGCTTCTAAATAAAAGTGTAAATGTCTGCTTCTAGCTCTTAAAGTTTGTCATTCCATTCATTCTTCTTATTCATACAAACTGATATAATTAAGCCATGACCCTCAAAGGAAATCTCATAAGGGTACTGAGTAACATGTGTGTAAGGGCTGAGCTTAGTGCCATAAAACCCAAGGAGACAATTTCTATATGAAAATAGTTTGGACTGGATGTACTGGATTCAATCTGCACTTACAAACATCTAAAGATTAAATATTACTATCTCATGAAAGAAGCACATATCTTCAAGAAAGTTACTATACAGTAGTTCATCAGAAAATCTCTCAATTCTAAAAATGCTATGTTAATTCAAAATCTGAATTGGTGAAGATACAAAGAAATAGGTAAATAATACATATACTGAAAAGAAGAGAACTCAAACAAGATAATCCTCTATGACATTCTTACTGACATTTTACTATATCAGAATGTATAAGTTGAAAAAATTAAATCATAGATTTTAAAGACAAACCTCTCAATGGTGTCTAAGTTGACTTTGCAGGGCCAAAATAACCAAACTATCACTTTGAACACCTTATCAGGACATTATAACATTTGAATCAATTATTTTAAAAATAACCAATAATATGGTCAAAATTTAAGTCAAAACTTTTCATATGGGGGCCAAACATGCTCCAGCTTCAAATAGCAACTTCACATCAAAACTAGGACAGAAGGTTCCCCATAATGCCCAGTCATTAAATATTTGTGGACTTTATCTCAAAACCCACAAGGGGAAACTGAGTCCAGTCAGATCATTTTTTAGGAGGCCCATTTTATATTGATTCAAAAGGCATTTATATAATTTGAGAAATGTCAAGGAAATTCTTAGAAAAGGTGTAAGAGCAATTTTAAGTTTGGGCTGATGTTAAAGGCCAATGTTTCAATAATTTCCCTGAGGACTGATAAAACCCGAGCTAATATAAACCAAATTTCCCTAATGCAAAGTCCAGAGGCTTAAGATAAGGTGTCCTGCCAGGCACGGTGGCTCACACCTGTAATCCCAGCACTTTGGGAGGCCGAGGTGGGTGGATCACGAGGTCAGGAGATCCAGACCATCCTGGCTAACGTGGTGAAACCCCATCGCTACTAAAAATACAAAAAATTAGCTGGGCATAGTGGTGGGCACCTGTAGTCCCAGCTACTCGGGAGGCCGAGGCTGGAGAATGGTGTGAACCCAGGAGGCAGAGCTTGCAGTGAGCCAAGATCACGCCACTGCACTCCAGCCTGGGCAACAGAGCGAGACTCCATCTCAAAAAAAAAAAAAAAAAAAAAAAAACAACAAACAAAAATAAGGTGTCTAGTTTTTATCTAGTAAAATTAAGTGAGTTTGTGTTATAGAACAATACACCATCTTATCATTTGAGGATCTCCTTTAACTTCAAATATAGAATATTATTTTGCATATTAACATTAAAGGACAGGAGTCCAGTGGCCATCCTCATGTTGAATAGCTGAGAGCCTCACTACTGCAGTGTTCAAAGGGGGCTACCAAAATCGGTTCAAACACTGCCTCTGCCTTGTCTAGTGAGTATAAAAGAGGGGAAAAGAGTGACTAAATTGATACTTATTGTCATAAGCCAGCACGAAAAATACTCCATATTAAGATATATAAAACAAACTTTGAGTAATTTATCTAACAATTTTTACCTAACTAGCATCTAATTATAAACCAGCAGTTGAGCCACGAACACCCAGCTCTTAGCAGCTGCAACCAAAAAGCACCAAAGCTTTCCCTAAACCACAAGGAGTAAGATGTAGAATGCTGCTCCAGGTTGATTCTGGATATTCTGCCACTTATAAGTCTTCTGTTCATGAAAAAATTATCTTCTCTGAACTACAGTTTCTTTTTGATAAGACGCTGACCAACAGCTCAAGAGAAGATGAGCTAATGTCATTTCATTTCATTGACTATTCTTTGCCTTTCTTGTCAGAAAGCATTATGCAGTGGAAAGAGCAGGAGCTTAGAGTCAGAGGGTTATGGATTTGAATCCCAAGTCTTCCATCTTGTATTATATTGCTTAGGAACAACCATTAACATCTCTAGGTTTTACTTTCCCCATCTGTAAAACAGGGATGGTGTAACCTACCTTGCTTTTTAAGAGATTTTATGAGTCCCACCCCAAGGGTGGGACTGGCACATAGTAGGCACTCAGTAAGGGTGGTGGGAGTACTGGCTGTCAGTGGATCTGGGGGAGGCTGCAGATCTGACTGAATAAGAAAAAGGAGGAAGGGAGATCAGAAGTGGAGCTGCCTTGACAGAAAAAGAAGTAGTGGAACAATTAAGGGAGGGAGCCAAGATGGCCAAATAGGAACAGCTCTGGTCTACAGCGCCCAGCGTGACTGATGCAGAAGACTGGTGATTTCTGCATTTCCATCTGAGGTACCGGGTTCATCTCACTAGGGAGTGCCAGAGAGTGGGTGCAGGACAGCGGGTGCAGCGCACCATGCGTGAGCCTAAACAGAGTGAGGTATTGCCTCACTCGGGAAGCGCAAGGGGTCAGGCAGCTCCCTTTCCTAGTCAAAGAAAGGGGTGACAGACGGCACCTAGAAAATCAGGTCACTCCCACCCTAATACTACGCTTTTCCGAATGGCTTAAAAAACGGCACACCAGGAGATTATATCGCGCACCTGGCTGGGAGGGTCCTATGCCCACGGAGTCTCACTGATTGCTAGCACAGCAGTCTGAGATCAAACTGCAAGGCAGCAGCCAGGCTGCAGGAGGGGTGCCCGCCATTGTCCAGGCTGGCTTAGGTAAACAAAGCAGCCGGGAAGCTCGAACTGGGTGGAGCCCACCACAGCTCAAAGAGGCCTGCCTGCCTCTGTAGGTTCCACCTCTGGGGGCAGGGCACAAACAAAAAGACAGCAGTAACCTCTGCAGACTTAAATGTCCCTGTCTGACAGCTTTCAAGAGAGTAGTGGTTCTCCCAGCATGCAGCTGGAGATCCAAGAACGGGCAGACTGCCTCCTCAAGTGGGTCCCTGACTCCTGCCCCCCAGCAGCCTAACTAGGAGGCACCCCTAAGTAGGGGCAGACTGACACCTCACATGGCCGGGTATTCCTCTGAGACAAAACTTCCAGAGGAACGATCAGGCAGCAGCATTCGCGGTTCACGAAAATCCGCTGTTCTGCATCCTCCACTGCTGAGATCCAGGCAAACAGGGTCTGCAGTGGACCTCTAGCAAACTCCAACAGACCTGAAGCTGAGAGTCCTGTCTGTTAGAAAGAAAACTAACAAACAGAAAGGACATCCACACCAAAAACCCATCTGTACATCACCATCATCAAAGACCAAAAGTAGATAAAACCACAAAGATGAGGAAAAAACAGAGGACAAAAACCGGAAATTCTAAAAAGCAGAGCGCCTCTCCTCCTCCAAAGGAACACAGCTCCTCACCAGCAATGGAACAAAGCTGGATGGAGAATGACTCTGATGAGCTGAGAGAAGAAGGCTTCAGACGATCAAACTACTCTGAGCTACAGGAGGAAATTCAAACCAATGGCAAAGAAGTTAAAAACTTTGAAAAAAAATTAGACGAATGTATAACTACAATAACCAATGCAGAGAAGTGCTTGAAGGAGCTGATGGAGCTGAAAGTCAAGGCTCGAGAACTACATGAAGAATGCAGAAGCCTCAGGAACCGATGCGATCAACTGGAAGAAAGGATATCAGTGAAGAAAGATGAAATGAATGAAATGAAGCAAGAAGGGAAGTTTAGAGAAAAAAGCATAAAAAGAAATGAACAAAGCATCCAAGAAATTTGGGACTATGTGAAAAGACCAAATCTATGTCTGATTCGTGTACCTGAAAGTGACGGGAAGAATGGAACCAAGTTGGAAAACACTCTGCAAGATATTATCCAGGAGAACTTCCCCCCAATCTAGCAAGGCAGGCCAACATTCAGATTCAGGAAATACAGAGAATGCCTCAAAGATACTCCTCGAGAAGAGCAACTCCAAGACACACAATTGTCAGATTCACCAAAGTTGAAATGAAGGAAAAAATGTTAAGGGCAGCCAGAGAGAAAGGTTGGGTTACCCACAAAGGGAAGCCCATCACACTAAAAGCAGATCTCTTGGCAGAAACTCTACAAGCCAGAAGAGAGTGGGGGCCAATAGTCAACATTCTTAAAGAAAAGGATTTTCAACCCAGAATTCCATATCCAGCCAAACTAAGCTTCATAAGTGAAGGAGAAATAAAATCCTTTACAGACAAGCAAATGCTGAAAGATTTTGTCACCACCACGCCTGCCCTAAAAGAGTTCCTGAAGGAAGCACTAAACATGGAAAGGAAAAACCGGTACCAGCCACTGCAAAAACATGCCAAATTGTAAAGATCATCGAGGGTAGGAAGAAACTGCATCAACTAACGAGCAAAATAACCAGCTAACATCATAATGACAGAATCAAATTCACACATAACAATATTGACTTTAAATGTAAATGGGCTATATGCTCCAATTAAAAGACACAGACTGGCAAATTCAATAAAGAGTCAAGACCCATCATTGTGCTGTATTCAGGAAACCCATCTCATGTGCAGACACACATAGGCTCAAAATAAAGGGATGGAGGAAGATCTACCAGGCAAATGGAAAACGAAAAAAGGCAGGGGTTGCAATCCTAGTCTCTGATAAAATAGACTTTAAACCAACAAAGATCAAAAGAGACAAAGAAGGCCATTACATAATGGTAAAGGGATCAATTCAACAAGAAGAGCTAACTATCCTAAATATATATGCACCCAATACAGGAGCACCCAGATTCATAAAGCAAGTGCTTAGTGACCTACAAAGAGACTTAGACTCCCACACAATAATAATGGGAGACTTTAACACCCCACTGTCAACATTAGACAGATCAATGAGACAGAAAGTTAACAAGCATACCCAGGAATTGAACTCAGCTCTGCACCAAGCAGACCTAATAGACATCTACAGAACTCTCTGCCCCAAATCAACAGAATATACATTTTTTTCAGCACCACACCACACCTATTCCAAAACTGACCACATAGTTGGAAGTAAAGCTCTCCTCAGCAAATGGACAAGAACAGAAATTATAACAAACTGTCTCTCAGACCACAGTGCAATCAAACTAGAACTCAGGATTAAGAAACTCACTCAAAACCACTCAACTGCACGGAAACTGAACAACCTGCTCCTGAATGACTACTGGGTACATAACGAAATGAAGGCAGAAATAAAGATGTTCTTTGAAACCAACGAGAACAAAGACACAACATACCAGAATCTCTGGGACACATTCAAAGCAGTGTGTAGAGGGAAATTTATAGCACTAAATGCCCAAAAGAGAAAGCAGGAAAGATCCAAAATTGAGACCCTAACATCACAATTAAAAAAACTAGAAAAGTAAGAGCAAACACATTCAAAAGCTAGCAGAAGGCAAGAAATAAATAAAATCAGGGCAGAACTGAAGGAAATAGAGACACAAAAAAACCTTCAAAAAATTAATGAATCCAGGAGCTGGTTTTTTGTGAAAAGATCAACAAAACTGATAGACCACTAGCAAGACTAATAAAGAAGAAAAGAGAGAAGAATCAAATAGATGCAATAAAAAATGATAAAGGGGATATCACCACTGATCCCACAGAAATAAAAAGTACCATCAGAGAATACTACAAACACCCTACACAAATAAACTAGAACAATCTAGAAGAAACAGATAAATTCCTAGACACATACACCCTTCCAAGACTAAACCAGGAAGAAGTTGAATCTCTGAATAGACCAATAACAGGCTCTGAAATTGTGGCAATAATCAATAACTTACCAACGAAAAAGAGTACAGGACCAGATGGAATCACAGCTGAATTCTACCAGAGGTACAAGGAGAAACTGGTACCATTCCTTCTGAAACTATTCCAATCAATAGAAAAAGAGGGAATCCTCCCTAACTCATTTTATGAGGCCAGCATCATCCTGACACCAAAGCCTGGCAGAGACATAACCAAAAAAGAGAATTTCAGACCAATATCCTTGATGAACATTGATGCAAAAATCCTCAATAAAATACTGGCAAACCAAATCCAGCAGCACATCAAAAAGCTTATCCACCATGATCAAGTGGGCTTCATCCCTGGGATGCGAGGCTGGTTCAACATACCCAAATCAATAAATGTAATCCAGCATATAAACAGAACCAAAGACAAAAACCACATGATTATCTCAACAGATGCAGAAAAGGCCTTTGACAAAATTCAACAACCCTTCATGCTAAAAGCTCTCAATAAATTATGTATTGATGGGACGTATCTCAAAATAATAAGAGCTATCTATGACAAACCCACAACCAATATCATACTGAATGGGCAAAAACTGGAAGCATTCCCTTTGAAAACTGGCACAAGAGAGGGATGCCCTCTCTCACCACTCCTATTCAACATAGTGTTGGAAGTTCTGGCCAGGGCAATTAGGCAGGAGTAGGAAATAAAGGGCATTCAATTAGGAAAAGAGGAAGTCAAATTGTCCCTGTTTGCAGATGACATGACTGTATATCTAGAAAACCCCATTGTCTCAGCCCAAAATCTCCTTAAGCTGATAAGCAACCTCAGCAAAGTCTCAGGATACAAAATCAGTGTGCAAAAATCACAAGCATTCTTACACACCAATAACAGACAAACAGAGAGCCAAATCATGAGTGAACTCCCATTCACAATTGCTTCAAAGAGAATCAAATACCTAGGAATCCAACTTACAAGGGATGTGAAGGACCTCTTCAAGGAGAACTACAAACCACTGCTCAATGAAATAAAAGAGGATACAAACAAATGGAAGAACATTCCATGCTCATGGGTTGGAAGAATCAATATCATGGAAATGGCCATACTGCCCAAGGTAATTTATAGATTCAATGCCATCCCCATCAAGCTACCGATGACTTTCTTCACAGAATTGGAAAAAACTACTTTAAAGTTCATATGGAACCAAAAAAGAGCCCGCATTGCCAAGTCAATCCTAAGCCAAAAGAACAAAGCTGGAGGCATCATGCTACCTGACTTCAAACTATACTACAAGGCTACAGTAACCAAAACAGCATGGTACTGGTACCACAACAGAGATATAGATCAATGGAACAGAACAGGGCCCTCAAAAATAATGCCGCATATCTACAACTATCTGATCTTTGACAAATCTGACAAAAACAAGCAATGGGGAAAGGATTCCCTATTTAATAAATGGTGCTGGGAAAACTGGCTAGCCATATGTAGAAAGCTGAAACTGGATCCCTTCTTTACACCTTATACAAAAATTAATTCAAGATGGATTAAAGACTTACATGTTAGACCTAAAACCATAAAAACCCTAGAAGAAAACCTAGGCAATACCATTCAGGACATAGGCATGGGCAAGGACTTCATGTCTAAAACACCAAAAGCAATGGCAACAAAAGCCAAAATTGACAAATGGGATCTAATTAATCTAAAGAGTTTCTTCACAGCAAAAG
The DNA here is from genome assembly GCF_028878055.3 of Symphalangus syndactylus. Classification (NCBI taxonomy): domain Eukaryota; kingdom Metazoa; phylum Chordata; class Mammalia; order Primates; family Hylobatidae; genus Symphalangus; species Symphalangus syndactylus. The sequence continues at coordinate 101,015,201 of NC_072436.2, forward strand.
AAAGTACCATCAGAGTGAACAGGCAACCTACAAAATGGGAGAAAATTTTTGCAACCTACTCAGCTGACAAAGGGCTAATATCCAGAATCTACAATGAACTCAAGCAAATTTACAAGAAAAAAACAACCCCATCAAAAAGTGGGCAAAGGACATGAACAGACACTTCTCAAAAGAAGACATTTATGCAGCCAAAAAACACATGAAAAAATGCTCATCATCACTGGCCATCAGAGAAATGCAAGTCAAAACCACAATGAGATACCACCTCACACCAGTTAGAATGGCAATCATTAAAAAGTCAGGAAACAACAGGTGTTGGAGAGGATGTGGAGAAATAGGAACACTTTTACACTGTTGGTGGGACTGCAAACTAGTTTCAACCATTGTGGAAGTCAGTGTGGCGATTCCTCAGGGATCTAGAACTAGAAATACCATTTGACCCAGCCATCCCATTACTGGGTATATACCCAAAGGATTATAAATCATGCTGCTATAAAGACACACGCACACATATGTTTATTGCGGTACTATTCACAATAGCAAAGACTTGGAACCAACCCAAATGTCCAACAATGAGAGACTGGATTAAGAAAAGGTGGCACATATACACCATGGAATACTATGCAGCCATAAAAAGGATGAGTTCATGTCCTTTGTAGGGACATGGATGAAACTGGAAATCATCATTCTCAGTAAACTATTGCAAGGACAAAAAACCAAACACCGCCATGTTCTCACTCATAGGTGGGAATTGAACAATGAGAACACATGGACACAGGAATGGGAACATCACACTCCGGGGACTGTTGTGGGGCGGGGGGGAGCGGGGAGGGATAGCATTAGGAGATATACCTGATGCTAAATGACGAGTTAATGGGTGTGGCACACCAACATGGCACATGTATACGTATGTAACAGAACTGCACATTGTGCACATGTACCCTAAAACTTAAAGTATAATAATAATAAAATTTAAAAAAGAAGTAGTGGGGTGGGGAGATGAGGGATAGGTCAAGAAAAGTAGGAGATAAATCTTTAAAAAGCCAGGCTGAGAAATCCCTTAAGGAATAAATAACCAGGTAAATATCCAAGTAAAATCAGATTGGGGAATGAGAAAACAGAATTCACAGGGATGCCACGGGGGATGGGAAGGATAAGAATTCTAGCAAAACCAACAAGCAGATGCATGAAAACAAAACGCTTCCCTGGTAAATGGGACCACAGGTGGGCACCATGATACGTATGATTTACAGAGATCCCTTGGATAGCAGTATGTCATCACTACAGCCAATTTGAAGCTCCAGGAAAAGTGTGATTGCTGTTTTGTGGGTGTCTAAGGAAAATCACTTTATGATTACCCTGAGATGACAGGACAAATACATACAAATTCTTCCATAGCTTATACTCCTGCTGCCTCCTAGTTTAAGATAAGGGAAAGAGGGGGTAACAGGGAAAAAAAGCACATCAATTTCAGTAGGTTCCTGTGCAGGACAAATACAGACAAATTCTACCAGGACGTTCACTTCTGCTGCCTCCCAATTTAAGAGAAAAGAAATGGGGTAACCAGGGGAAAAAGGCGTGTCAATTTCAGTAGATTCCTACGCAGTAGTGAACAGGAGAAACACTGGGGAGAAGGGGCATGAAGATTCTATTCACTTTCAGGACTCTAAATATCAAAACATTAGGCCCTTCTAGTCCAGAGAACACAGTGCATGTTCATCGGGGAGATTTCTGGATGAAATTTGCTGCTAACACAAGTCAACCTTGCCAAACCAGAACTAACTGATCAGGTTGAATCAAAACATCAAGGAGTTCTTGGGAAGCAGCACATTGGGATTTCCACTTTCCAGCACACCATGGAAAGACCTGCCTAGTGCTGAGCTGCAAAGAAATAGCTGAAGGTCCCTCTCAGGAGGCCCTGCTTCATCTTCAATAATATTCTTTACCTGATCTCTTCCCTTACCCAACATATTCAGCTGCTCAGATACAGAAACTCTTCAACAACCAGGAAGCTAATGCTTGCTCACAACAGAATGGAGGAAAACTTGATGAGCTTGACTTCCAAAGACTCAGGACATCCCTATACTAAAAGGGCTTCCTGCTTCTCCTGGCCTCAATCACAAAAGGAAAAAATTGATGATTTCTTAAAACACTGAGAACTATACAGGCTATGCTAATATCATAGGTATGCTTTCCTAAGCAAAGATACTTTGGTCCTGAACAAGAAGAGCAGAACAAATCCCAAGATGGACATGCAAGAGTGAAGACACAGCTCGAATAAGGGCAGAAGCAGTGAGTGAAGGGTCTAGCTAGAAGAGCAATGAGAAATGGCAAATGGGTAACATGAGCAACAGAGGGTGGGGGGGCAGTGGGGCCGGCAAAGCTATACCTGTCCATGGAGCTCATGATGGGAGTAGGCTAAGAGAGGAGGCATCCATGTGGGAATAGGCATGGGACTGGCAGCAGAGGACAGAATGGGTAGAGGAGAGAAAAACAAACTGTGCCTCTGCAGTCCTAGCTTGTAGCTTAAATATGGCTGCTTGTGTGATGGGGCACAATGAAAGTGTCTTCTTTACTTGACTTTGTGTGAAACATCACAAAGAGCTGCAGCTTGGCTATATTTTATTTAAAAGAAAAAAAAAAAGTTTTGGAGGCACAAACCTTGGTTCAGGGTAAGAAAACGTGTTCTGAAGATGCGACTGGCTTCTGTCAGCCAAAGGGTAAGAGATGTAGCATTTATTCCTACATGCCAGCTTTCTAACTGTCTTCATCAATAATCCTACATATTCCTCAAATGCCCACACAGAGCAGAGTTCAGTGAGAAGACAATACTTACCTTTTTTATACTCAATTAGATCTCAAAATATTAAAATTATATTAAAGGGCAAATCTCTTTAAATCTTTCTGAAAGATAAATGCTCACAAGAATAAAAAGATGAAAGCAAACCCAAAAAGTCTTTTGTTTTATCTTGAGCTGCTTGGTTACTAGCATTTTAAATCCTCATCACTGAGTATTTTAAGTATTATAGAATTGAGCAGGCTAAAATCTTTTATTGAATTATCACTCTTTAACAAAACACAAATTTTCAGGCACATTTTCCCATACTTAAGAAAATGCATTTGGCAACAAAAATTAAATGTAACAAATGTTTACAATGCTATGTAATTTAGCATGAGCTGGGAAGGAAGGGTGGCTCAAATGATCATATTTCTCCAAACCCATGGCTGCTCCTGTGCCCAGACAAGCTTAGAAATGCCCAAGGTGTCTGTATCCAGTTCTGACAAACCAGCAGGAAGAGCCCCAAGTACTACAAGTAAAGAATAGGGGGAAATAGATGCCATAGAGTTCAGGATATGTCTCTCTCCTACTCCATGCCCTCCCCTCTTCTTAATCCACAAACCCAAGATGAAAATGAGTAAGGAGAGTGAAGAGAATAAAAGGACAACCAGGGTGAACCTAGGAAAAGACAGAAAGGCCAGATTCCTCCGGTGATAGAAAAAGTTCTGCTGAAACACCTGAACACTCCACCCATTTCCAGGTGTCACTGAAATGACAGAGACTTCACCTAGAGAGGGAAAGAAATTGTTCCCACATCTCTTTCACTGTGGAAAGATGAGTCACAATGTGTGATACTTGGTGTTACAGATCAGAACAGCCAGGCCACTCTGGAAGGAGGTCTAATGGTACCAGTCAAGCAGCTATTGAGTAAATATTCTTGATGTCTGATTCCTTGCAAGATATTTTAAATAAAAATACAAATTATTTTCTTGTTACAAACAAAACATGGCAAATCAAACCACCCAAATTTTTTTTCTATGCTAATAAGGTCATAACCATATTTTAGAAAAACTAGCAAGTACCCATCATGATTGGGTTTCAACAATAAAAAGATTCAGAGATATATTTTGCTTTGCTTTTTATAACTCTCATTTAATTGTTCTTTGTCAACTTTTGAAGCTTGAATGAGACAGTAGTCCTTGGAGGGAAGATGTGCAGAGTATTTATTTGGCACCCATTGCATAAATAGTCCTATACAGTAATTCCCCCTTATCCTTGGACAGTACCTTCCAAAACCCTCAGTGGATGCCCAAAACCTCACATAGCACCAAACTCTATAGGTTCTATGCTTTTCCTGTACATACATACCTATGATAAAAGTTTAATTTTAGGTACAGCATAAGAGATTAATAACAATAACCAATAACAAAATAAAACAATTATAACAATGTGCCAGAATCACTCCTCTTGTACTTTGGAGCCATTAATAAAGTAAAGATTACTTGAACACAAGCACTACATTCTCCCAACGGTTGATCTTATCATCAAGATGAATACTAAGTGACTAAGGGGGAGGTAGTATATAGAGTGAGGGTACACTAGACAAAGGGATGATTCACATCCTGAGGGGAATGGAGTGGAATTGTAAGACATTTCATCATGCTACTCAGACAGGTGCACAACTTACAACTTATGAATTGTTTCTTTCTGGAACTTTCCATTTAATATTTTCAGACTGTGGTTGACTACAAGTAGCTAAAACCATGGAAAAGGTAGACTACTGTGCTAAGTATTCAACCTCTGTTACATCACTTAATCTTCACAATTAGCCTCCATATAAATGATTATTGTGACTCACCTTTTAGAGGTGAAGAAGCAGGGCTCACAGGGACTAAATAATATGCCTAAAGACACAGAGCTAGTAAGTACTATCTGTAAGGTTTAAATGTTCTCTGCTGCTTCTAAGTGTAGCTTGGGAAAAACTAGTCTCCTGTGAGTGTTCTCCAGCAAACCTACCAGCTAGCAACTATCTGTCATGTCTATTTTTAAAGATGAAATATATTTGCTAATTTTTGGCAGAATTTGATTGATTACTTATATATAACCAGATGGGAATCATTAAGAACAGGATAATTTTTCCATTAGTTCTGGTAAGACATTATTTAGAAGAAAGCAGGAGAGGAGCAAGTAGACCTGGAGTTGGAGGAGTGAAGAATTCAGTTACACTCATCCCCTGTGTAAATTATCCCTCAATACCAGAGCCAGAAACAATCACAAACTATGATGCTATTCTGGCGAAAACACCAATGAGATTATTTTAATAATTTTTAAATTATAGCAGAAATATAGTCTGTGATGTATAATAATGCAAATGTTACAATACCCTGAAATTGCATGACTTCAACAATCATTGAATCTTCTATTTTAGTGGCAACAAGAACACCCTTGCTTGGTTGCCCCTTTTTAGGCTTCACTAAAGAATCCTTTGATCATGTTTCTTGTCAAAAAAAAGTAATACAGCCATTAATCAGGATCCGTCAGTTGCCACATTTGACCTTTCTAAGTACTGAGAGTTCCTTTCCAGCACATTGGCAATACACATGTGATTTGCTGAGGGCTGTATCCATTCCCTTTGAACATCAACATAACATCTCCCTTCACCTTTGCTCAGGACTATGGACCTTAGGGTATGGAGGTTTTCTGTCTTCTGTTTATTTTGTTTTGTTTGTGTTTTGGGGACTCAGATTTTCCAAAAGGATGCAAAGGCTAAAGTCAAACTGGTGGTTTCCCAGGCAAAGTAACTCACGTAAGAGTGGACTGTTTGCTGTAACTGGACTTTGAATTTCAGCTCTTTGGCCTCCCAGCAGCTAGAGAGACACTCTGGTCAATATGATACCTCAGTTACATACAGAAATTATGGGGCTCGCCCTGTTGTTTTTCAAGATGCTGCTGTTATAATTTGCCATGTTCATAATCGGATGCTCCCTGGGCATGTAACTGACAACCATTAAGCCTGAGACAGACCTTCCTCAGGGTTTTAAATGCAGCTGCTAGTCAGTAAAACAATAGTTACTTCGCTTTATTACACCTAAAGCTCGTGTGTCCTCACTCCCTCCTTCCCACCATTTCTGGTATTTGTTCCAGCAAGTGTAAAACTTGAAAGCCCCACTAATATCACCACGATGTCCGAATGTAAGACTTCCATACTTAAAGCCAAGCAGTCAACTTAGTAGTTTACAGTGAATACTGGTTCCCAGGATTTAGAGATAAAGTCATTCCTAGAGAAGGAAACTATTAAGATTCAATACCATTGATTCAGAAGTGGTTTGAAAACAAAAGTCAGTATACCAAACAGATATCTGCACTCCACTTGTATACTTGTATCAAAATATCACACAAGTACCCCATAATGTGTACAACTATTATGTAGCAAGAAAATTTTTAATTTTTTAAAAGTGGTTTGTGAACACGTTGTTGAATTTGGGAAGCCCTTAAGATAAGCATAGGCTGCCAGTAATTAACTAAGCTATGAAGGAATTCTTTTTTCTATAACTTATACAAAGAAAGACTTATGTTAAGGAAGTTGAGTGGCCTGTGTGGAGCCTTCCTGAATACATCCCTGAGCAGACAGTTTCCAGTCCATAACAAGCCCTTACCTGTTATAGAGCAGGCATGGCTCATCATTCATTAGGCTGATGTACAACTTGGACATATTTTTCAAGACAATTTGCTTTTGTTTTGACTCCATGACTTCAAAGCAACTTCATGATCATGAATTTGGTGTACCAGATACTATGACATCAAGGAGAAGATGTTCTGGAGACTGAATAAGTTACTCTAATCATTGGAAAAGCATTCACTTCACTGTAAATCAGTATATCAACCTCCTGGTTTATCTTCTATTTCTTAGGGGTTTGGTAAGTGTGTCAATACCCAAGAATCTCAAACTCTTGGCAAACCAAATATAGAAAGCTCTCTCCTGCCCTCATATCATAGTACTCCCACCAAGGACTATCCAGTGAGACTTTTGCTGAGCCGTAGCTGGTTTCATTCAGCAGCATTTTCATTTTAAAAGCAGAAAAGACAAAATGTTCCCCCTGGCTAAGTACTCTTCAATTTTCAGACTTCCTCCAGCAACACTGTATGCTCTCAAGACATCATTCAAATGCATCCCCCTCTATCACAATTATGATTTGTTCTGGAGAACAGTAGCTCTAAAGGCAGATGTTGGAAAAACAAGGAGTCATTTTTACTGTGAAGCGTTGGTAAGTGTGCTTCCAAGTTGTTAATTTGATAATTTCTCATTCTAGCACCCAAGGGAAATCTCTCTAGTCTACTTCATTGCAATCGAATGCCATACTGAACACCCATTTAGAAAGTAGATAGCCCAAATACTTGCAGCACTGAAGTCAAAAATCCTTTCTGGGCACATATGTGAAAGAAGTCTTTGTCCCTGCATTTTCTTCACTGGGATGTTCCTAAGTATAATCAATGCTGGCCACTTTTTCCTTTGTCTTTGGAGCCTAGGCCCAAATCAGGAAACAACAGGTGCTGGAGAGGATGTGGAGAAATAGGAACACTTTTACACTGTTGGTGGGACTGTAAACTAGTTCAACCATTGTGGAAGTCAGTGTGGTGATTCCTCAGGGATCTAGAACTAGAAATACCATTTGACCCAGCCATCCCATTACTGGGTATATACCCAAAGGACTATAAATCATGCTGCTATAAAGACACATGCACACGTATGTTTATTGCGGCACTATTCACAACAGCAAAGACTTGGAACCAACCCAAATGTCCAACAATGATAGACTGGATTAAGAAAATGTGGCACATATACACCATGGAATACTATGCAGCCATAAAAAATGATGAGTTCGTGTCCTTTGTAGGGACATGGATGAAACTGGAAAACATCTTTCTCAGTAAACTATCGCAAGGACAAAAAACCAAACACCACATGTTCTCACTCATAGGTGGGAATTGAACAATGAGAACTCATGGACACAGGAAGGGGAACATCACGCCCCGGGGACTGTTGTGGGGTGGGGGGAGGGGGGAGGGACAGCATTAGGAGATACACCTAATGCTAAATGACGAGTTAATGGGTGCAGGAAATCAACATGGCACATGGATACATATGTAACAAACCTGCACATTGTGCACATGTACCCTAAAACCCTAAAGTATAATAAAAAAAAAAAAAAAAAAACAAAAAAAAAATACATCATTTCAAGATTATGTATCTAAAATACCTATCTGAATTATAAGTAGATGGGTCAAAGCTGATTTGTTTGTCATTGTGGATGAGGCTTAAAGTTTGGCTTAGACTGAGACTTGGAGGCGAGTAATTTAGAAAGTAGAGTTGAAAAGACGGTTGAGCTGAAAAAGCATTATAAATTATAGCTAGTACTTAGAGTCCTACCTGGGTGCTTTTGAAACATTTATAATTTTCCTCAGGTATTCTGCAAGATAGTTATTACCCAGAATTTACAAACGAAGAAACTGAGGTTTATAAAGTTCAGATAACATTCCCAGGGTCACACATCCAGAGAGTAAGACAGTCATGCCAATCTGATATCTAAAGACTTTTTCTTCAGATATATTAGAGGGTCTCTCACAACATCTTTGCTCAGTTCTGAAACAATGAATAACTTTAAGCCAACGGCCCCTCTTTTCCTCACTTTGTTCATTTATAAAATAAAGGTAGTGCATTAAGTAATTTTTCAGTTTCCTCTCTGCTTCAAATCTTCATGACACCATATGAATTCCGCAAAGACCACACTATCAAATATACCATGCAACAGTGACTCCCTAAGATTTATAGAAGACTTTGAAATCCTAAACCACGAAATCCCATTTAAAATTCCATTGATTAAACATTGTTAGCAATCACCCTTAATGGGCAATTACAAAAATTGAATCTGGAGGGCAACAAAGTGTCACGGCCCTTTCTAAGTTTGAGTGTAGTAAACAGAAAAAAAAAAGATGTTCCTCAATGAATCTAATTACAGTCATGTAATCACAGAGTAATCTTTGAGGGTGGTACCTGTAGAGAACTGTAGCTGTCACAGTTCTGATGGTATCTTAGCTATGCTTTGGGTTAAGTTTTCCTTTCGATGATACATCTTCCTTATGTAGATATGAGTATTCGAAAGCCGAAACAATACAGCTGGGATTCTCAACAAAATTCCAGGTTCCAATAATCTACTCCATGATTATTTGGACCAGATACCATGTTAGTGGTTTTGGTTTTAAATGAGGCAAAATAGTTTTGCTGTAAGCATGAAATATTTCTGGGAATATAAATAGTCAAACACAGGTTTAAGTCAAACAGGTTTAAGTCCTACTCTACCACAAACAGGATATGTGACAGTGAGTTAGATAGAGAGCCTACTGACCCCACAGGAACCTCAACTCTTCACTGGTAAAATGGGTATATATTTACCTTACAGGCTGTTGCAAGAAACAAGTGAGATATAATATGGCTAAGCCACCATCATATCACATCTGGATTCCTAACTGGTGTCTCTGCTTCTACTCTAGCTCCTACAGACTTTTCTCAGCAGCCCAAGAGATGCTGATAGAAATCGTCATTTCACTTGCAAGGCCCTCCATGATCTGCAGACCCGCATTCTCTCTCTGCTCTTTCTACCTCCTACTTCTCTAACGGGGTCTTTGGTCACGCTTCATATCTTTCTTATTTTTCTATTTTTTAAAGATAAAAGTATATGTATTTATTGTGCATGACATTATATTTTGAAGTATATATACATTGTGGAATGGTTAAGTCTGGATAATTAACATATGCATTATCTCACAGTTATTTTTGTGGCGAGAGGACGTGACATCCACTCTGTTCACATTTTTCAAGAATACAGTCATGCATTGCTTAATGATGGGAATACATTCTGAGAAATGCATCATTAGGTGATTTTTGTCCTTGTATAAACATTATAGAGTAGACTTACATAGACCTGATGGTATAGCCTGCTACACACCTAGGCCATACAGTAGAGCCTATTGCCCCTAGGTTACCTGTACAGCATGTTACTCTACAGAATACTGCAGGCAATTGGAACACAATAGTAAGTATTTGTTTATCTAAGGCTATCTAAACATAGAAAAGGTACAGTAAAAATAGGGTATAAAAAATAAAAAGTGGTACACCTATACATTGCACTTACCAAGAATGGAGCTTGCAGGACTAAAAGTTGCTCCGGGTGAGTCAATGAGTGAGTAATGTATGAATGTGAAGGCCTGGCACATTCCCATTCAGTACTGTAGACCTTATAAACACTGTACACTTAGGCTACACTGGATTCATTTTAAAAATTTCTTCAATAATACATTAACCATAGCTTACTCTAATTTCTTTATAAACTTTTTAAATTTTAAAAAAATGTTTTCAGTTTTCCATAACACAGCTCAAAACAATTAGCTGTACAAAAATATTTTCTTTATATTCTTATTCTACAATAATTTTTCTATGAATTTTTCTTTTTTTACTTTTTAAACTTTTTGTTAAAAACACACAAACATACACATTAGCCTAAGCCTACATGGGGTCAGGATTATTATCATCACTGTCTTCTACCTCCACATCTTGCCCTACTGGAAAAGGACAAGGATAGGAATTTTTCAGCTCTGTTATAATCTTATTGGATCACCATTCTATATTCAATCTATCATTGACTAAAATGTCATTATGCAGGACAGTACAATATATTGTCATTAGTTATAGTCACCATGCTATAAAGTAGGTCTCCAATTTATTCCTATCTAACTGTAATTTTATATCCTTTGACCAACATCTCCACATCCCTGACTCCAACCACTCCAGCATCTGGTGACTGCCATTCTATTTTCTACTTCTCTGGGATCAACTTTTTTAGATTCCACATTTGAATGAGATCATATGATATTTGTCCTTCTATGCCTGGCTTACTTAACGTAATGTCTTACAGGTTCATCCATGTTGTCGCAAATGACAGGACTTCCTTCTTTTTTATATATATCTTGTCCATTGTGAATAGTGCTGCAATAAACATGAGAGGGCAGAATGTCTCTTCAACATACTGATCTCATTTCTTTTGGATATATACCCAATAGTGGGTTTGCTGGATCCACTCTCCATCTTGAACACTTTCAGCCACGCTGGCCTCCCTGCAGGCTCTTGAGCACACCAGGCATGCTCCTACCTTAAGATCCTTGAACTTGCTCCTCTCTGCTTGGAATTCTCCTTTCCCTTAGTATTTATCTCCATATAACAGACTACATATTTTATTCATATGCTTGTTTATTAGCTATTTTACCCTCTAGAATCTAGGCTTCAAAGACAAAGATCTTTGGGTTTTCTACTACTATATCCTCACTTTTTAGAATAGTGCCTGGCATGTTAGTATTCAATAAGTACTCTCTAATAAAGAAAAGGGAGCAAGGAAAGAAAGGTGTCTCTTTAGGGACATTTGTTCATAATATCAAGAAGCTGGAAAAATAAACACAAAAATATTATTCAGTAGTGAAACATGAATGTAACTATGTGAAAAACATATGCAATTCTTAGAAATATAATTTGAGTGACACAAGCAAGTTGCAGAAGACTATATACAGCATAATACCCAATTATAAGGAAAGCTAAATAGTATATTGTTAAGAATACATTCATATGTGATAAAAATAAAAGACTATTTTTTTAAAAAGGGATTAATTTGGTTCCCAGGAAATCCTTGCCTCTAGCTCTCACATATGGCTTACCCCACAACATAATAGTGTATGTTATTTAAAGATGCATATATAAATATACAGTGGAGCTATGAAAATAATACAGGAATGTAGTGTACACTTGCTTCAGGATGGGGTTATCTCAGGAAAAAAAGATTAAAATAGAATGTAAAGGGGTATCTCCAGCTGTATCTGTAATATTTTCTTCCTTCCTTCCTTCCCTCCCCTTTTTCTTCCTTTCCTCCTCTCACCCTTTTTTCCTTCCTCTCTCCCTCCTTCCCTCTCTCCCTTCATCTTCCTTTCTCTGAGAGTGAGTAAAAAATCTGAAGCAAATATGGCAAATATTTGCTAACCTGTTTAATTTGGTGGAATTATATGACTTATATCATTTTTCTATATTCTTCAATGGGTTTAAAATTTTTGCAATGTTAAAGTAAAATTTATGTAATATGAAAAAATTACATTAATAAACATGAACACAGAACAAATGGACACTTTTCTAAAGAACATGTAATTTATCAAAATGAAATATACATAAACAAGACTAGACCAAAACTGTCTAAGAAATAAATCGGTAATTTAAAGTTTACCTACTGGGGGAGTGAAAAAAGGCCCAGATGCCTTTACGAACAAGTTCTACCAAATATTTAAGGAACAGATAATCCTAATATTATGCAAAATATCAGAAAGAATATATATTCAAAAGAAGGAAATGCTCCCCAATCATTTTAAGGGGCAAGTAAAGCCTGGATTTCAGTATCAGGCAAGGACCATAAAAAGAAGTAAAGAATCATAAGAAAATTAAATGAAGGTGTAAGTCTTGGAAAAGACGACTTCACTGAAATTCTAATTATAGGTTTTAGAAAATCCAAATGACTTATATTCAAATTATTAAAACTAATGAGAAACACAGGAAATTTTCTGGACTTGAAGCCAGTTTGGCCACTTACTATTTATATGAGCTAGGTTGAGTTCTTTCAAATGATTCTTGTGAAGATTCAGTGACTTTATATATGAACAGCCCTTAGACACATGTAGTAAGTGCTTTGTGTCAGATGTTATTCTGATAATTAAAAATTAGCAAATGGTATAGATAGGCAATTCACTGAATAAGAAATATCAATGTCTAATAAAAACATTGAAACTTTTCACAACTTCACTGGCAACTAGGGAAATGCAAGTTAATGCAAAAAATCACAGGGAAAAGTTAAGTGTCTGACAATACCAAATGTTGAGGAATGTGTAAAAAAAAGAATTATTAAAATTATATCTGCAAATAGCAGTATTTGTTAAAGCTGAATAGCACATAAACTACAATCCGCAATCCAGAAATTTCACAATCCAGAAATTCCACACATGGGTGAGTACTCTGAAGAAACTTAAGTCTTACACAAAACAATATGCATAAGAATGATCATTACAATTTTCTTTGTCAGAGCCAGTATTGGAGATGATTAACATTCCCCAGGGGAAGAATGTCTAGGTAATTTGTGATATGTTCACATAACAGAAGACCATACAGCAAAAAAATAAATGAAGTTGTATTTATCCATATGAATAAACATAAGGATGAGTGGAAAAAACAAGTTGCAAAAAGATATGTACAAGTTGCAAAAAGATATATATATATGTATATAATTTGAACTTTATTCTAAAGAATGCTAAATTATTTATGTTTAAAAACATGACACTATCTCTGGAATAAGGAATGAAAATGGGGAAGGAGAAAAGAGAAAGACTTCCATGTTTTTCTCCATATACTTCTGTATTATCTGAATCTTTATTTGAGAATATATTACTTACGTAATAAAAGACATAAGCAAGACAAAATATAATGTGGCCAAGCCCAGAGGGACACTCACAGGCAAAATCCAAAGAACATGGAATTTAGGCCTCAGCTATGTAGAAAAATTAGATTCATTCTTGAGAGAAATGTCTCCCCTTTTCAGTGGCAGTGAATTGTTTTCAGAGCACTGAGAGTGTGAAGTACATGAGGCCTTACTAGGTAAGGGGGTGGGTGTTGAATTATTACCAGTGTTATCCTGAAGCTATATTCTCTTCAGCAGCAGGAGACTGGGTCTTACAATGACCTAAGGATTATCTACCTCTTTATCCATGCAGGACAGTTGTTTCACAAGCCACAGGGTATTGATGAAATGGAACCACCTTGAGTCCTATAGATTAATGGCAAGACAATGCTAGGAGTGGGAGGGCTTTGAGATGCTGTTCTCATCTCCAAAGATGGGAAAGCACATTCTTATTAATTATAGTGAAATCAGAGTTCAGCAATAAAAGCAGCTGGCTTTAGAATGAGCTGTTCTCCAGGAGTCATTTATTTGATGCTATGTCACTGATAAACTGCACCAACTATGACTCTGTGTGATTAAACTTAGTTTATTCAGACACACATCACTGCCTCCTGGAACAGCTAAGGCCAGAGCCCTTTATCTTTGTCAGGGGCTCCAAACTATTTGGGCAACTTCACAACAGGTCTCCAGTGGTAGCCACCAGAGCTTGAGATGTCAATTATGCTCATCAAGGTACCCGAAATGAAGGGGGAAAAGTGTGAGGTGGCATGAAGGAAGGAGAGCCTTTGCAGAAAGAATCATGTTAGAGAATCTCATCAAACTCAGGAGGGTTGTCCTTCAATGTTTCCTGAAATTTGAATAATTGGAGTAAAACATAATAACAATAACATCCACCATTTCTTGTGGATCTATCATGTGGGAGCAGAATGCTACCTGTATCCTGCTTCCTTTAACCCCTACAATCCTATGCATGCAACGGTTTCACCAGGCCACACCCTCTGAGAGCTCAGCTTGCAGCAGGGCTCTTAAGTATTGGGAGGTTGATAATGGGATTCACTGGCGTAGATCTCCAGCTCTGTTCTGTCACTTGCATATCCTTTAGTAAATTGTTTAATTTCTCTGGTCTCTAGATTCCTCTTCATATAATTGTGTACATTAATCTGTAAGACTGCTACAAGGATAAAGTGAAATAATGAATACAGAAGGTTTTTAAAAATTTTCTATTAATTGCTGTAGAGCCTCAATGAACTATAATGGAGGGTACGATACTCTTCCAGCATCCAAGAAACACATATCACACAAAGACACACCCCACAACCATGCTTGTCCTCAATTTCATAAGCACAAAGTCATCTTTCCTTTTCATCAAAATAAGTACATTCTCAGTCTCTTTCCTCAAAGCAACATAGTTTTCCTTAAAGTCCAAGTATGTGGAGATACTGAAGTATTCACTTCATTGTTACTTATTTAGGTTATCATACCTAGAGAATTCACTAGCATTTGGAAGTCCTTGTAGAGAGTTAAGAAATAGCCACAGCTCTCAGGAAAGACAGTGGAGTAAGGCTTCCCTCACCTGACAGAGTTGAGACAGCTTTAGCAAGTTGATGGGAAGTGCAGCCAAGGCCCACATTCCAAAATAACCTGCACCAAATACCTTAGAAGACAAATCAAGAAACAGCAAAAAACAAGGCCAGTACTCAAATGCCTGAAATACAGCAATCATTCTTCTATATCACGCTGCCCATCTTGTAACTCACTTCTAACGCCCAACACCCTTCCCACCATACAAGCACCAACCAGATCTCTTCTTATAGCTGACTGATTTCTTCTGGTCCATTCTTAAAGATATGATCATTGGTTTCAATAATACTAACAATAGCAAATACTGTACTACCAACAAAAAGCCGTGTTTTTTATTGCTTTTAAATGTTAAAATAGAAAATAGCATATCTTCCTGTAAAAAAAAGTGTTATAAATAAACCTTTGACCTCTAATCATTTTTTTTGCATTTTTGTTTACACACACCCATATATATACATGCCCACACAATTGTTATATGTATTCTATAAATGCCATTACGTTGTACATATCCTGTAACTTGGTTTTCTGCAACAATATGCTTGGGAACTTTATCCAAGTTAGCGATGATATTCTGTTTACATAGACTGTGCTCATGGCACTTGAAATCAAGCATATTACATTTGTTGTCACTTAGAAAAAGTGAAGACATTTTCTAATTGAGAAGAGAGAGAAACAGAAAGAAACAACTGCTGGGCTGGTTTCTGGAACATCAGGTGTCCTGGTCCTTGGTTGATTGATTTAATTCATACTTGATCCCTTATTCATAAGTGACAGTCTCAGGAATCAGATAAATCAGTATAGAAGAAACAGTAATAGCTCTCAGGGCTTTAAAACATAGGAGCATAGATTTTCAGCTAGAGGGGCCAGAAAAGATCTCACATTCCAAATCCCATATTTTATAGATAAAAAATTTTAGACTAAGAAATGTTATTAGTTTATCCAAAGTTACATAGCCCAAGTTTCGTGGCTGTGCCCCAATATTAGGGTTTTTCTTACTTCTCTGGTTTTGTCTCAAGGGCTTCAGAAGTAATCAATAAAGAAGTCCACATTTAAAAAAAAAAAATCTGATAGCTCACCAGCTATAAAATGTGTGATATTTGTTCTTTGAGCTGGGACACTGCAGTAAAAAATGACATTGATACTTAATCAATCAACAGTGATGATGACAGATTGCTTTTAGTCAGTCCCAAAGGCCCAAGTCAACATTAGCTCAAGCTGGGGAAAACCACAGGACTTCTCCTAGCCATAAATAATATCAGTGTTGAGAATTAAATTTCATTAAATGATGCATGTGATCCATGTTCTTAGCACAGCACCTAGTACATAAATGGACTAATGTACTTAATGGTAGACATTTTTATTTAATGACACCCTCTTTGCTAGAAATTTTCTCATTGCTCTAAAGTAGAAGATATTTGGGGCCACTGAGTCCTACTTGCCAGCACTCTAACCCAAATCAGCTTTCCAGCAGTTATTTTACTCAGAGAAAGGGTGATAGTGGTTATACTGAGTACAGAGCCATTTGGGTCAACTCCAGAAAAAAAAAAAATCCTATTTTATTTCATTAGAGAAATGTCTTCCCATTGTAGAAGGCAGCACCTTTCCTACCCGGCACCCCTGTTCAGTTATGAATGGAAATGGTTGCTAATCTTCCTTCCAGGCCAAGCCTTTCTCTGAGTCTTCAGGCAACTGCCATGTGCCAGCTGGCAATGAGCTCGAGAGTTAAGAGGCTCTTCTCAGGTTTTTCACATTTGCTATAATAACAAGTTTATCCATTTAATTTTTTCCAAGGCCTTCTTTCTAAATGAAAAGTAAACATGCCATTGTCCTTGGATAAGAGCCTCTTTGACCTTCTCTCTGAGCCGCCTATGAGAAGCAGATGCTATGTTATTGTTTAGGGAAACCCAGGAGTGTTCTAATTACATATGTGTAAACCAGATGATGATCAGGGTACCCTGGCCCCTAGAAATGTAGACAAAATCAGCTGCAATCCCTGTCCCATGCCCAGGGCAGGTCTAAAACATCTGCACATACTCCCATCCTCTCCCCCAAAATTTCCTGCAATTCTTGAGCAACCTCGTCCTCATGGTCACCTCTGTTTCTAGGCTCCTGGTTGTCATGTGCTTGCTTTCTCTACTTAGCACTGAATTTCCTCAAATGTCAAACTTAGCTTTATCAGAAATTTCTAATTGATCATTCAATCAATCAACCAATTAAACATACCCCCAAAGGATATATGATTATAATTCAATGAATTTGAGTTTTGTGTGGAGACAGGACAATGTTAACATGACAACTTTTATGCATCTCTAGTCTTCAATGTGTTTTGTTCACTCCACCTTGGGGAATTTCTCTTAGCTGCACCTGACCATAAGACCAGCTTCACTGCAAATTACTGGCTTCTTTTTTCTTGTCCAGCCTCCTACCCCTTCTTCTCATCCTCTTCTGCATGGATCCCAAATTCCTCTGTCAATTATGCTGTGTCATTCAACTCTCCCCAATTAAGAAAACAAAACCCTGCCCCAGCTCACTTTTGTTCGATGAAACCAAACCCAACAAACTCTTCAGCAGGGCCATGCAGTTGCTTCCCTCCTTGGAGGGCAATTGCCTTAGCTAATGAAAGTTTGTTCACTTGTTTTTCATTTTGTTACACACAAACCGAGTATCTTGGTTTGGTATGGGACCAAAGGGCTGCATTGGTCATATTGAGGTTTTGTGAAGGGCACTCCCTGGAGTGGGGCAGGGCTGAGTTCTATGGCCATTTGCAGCCACCTTGAATGGAACTAAGGAGCAAGAAACAAACTAGTTGCTGTTGTAGTTGACAACTATGGGGAGAAACATTTAAGGCACAGGACACAATTTCGCTTAGGTGAAATTGTAGGAAGAGAAAGGAATGCAAGAAAGGGTGAAGAAATAAAACAAGAAAAAAGGAGAAGCAAATGCAGCAGCTGGAAAGAGAAGAGGGGCATTTTATGACAAAAGAAAAGGAAAGAACTACGTGAATAGAGGGAATGCTGAGGGGTCAGTGAAATAACAGAGGTGGCATAGAATAGAGGCTACCCTGCCCCCATTTTCTCCCATCTCCACCATCCATTTGACTTGACATCAGCCTATATGTCATTGGCAATGTCGTCTAACAAAGCAGGGCATTAGGCTTGAGCTCTGTCCCAACTCTGCTCAGAGTCCATAGGCAAGTCCTTTTTAATCTCTCTCATCTGTTTGGTTCATCTATATGATGGTTAATACTGAGTGTCAACCTGATTGGATTGAAGGATGCAAAGTACTGATCCTGGGTGTGTCTGTGAGGATGTTGTCAAAAAGAGATTAATATTTGAGTCAGTGGGCTGGGAAAGGCAGATGCAGTCTTAATCAGGGTGGGCACCATATAACCAGCTGACAGCATGGCCAGAATACAAATAAAACAGGCAGAAAAAAGTGAAAAGGCTAGACTGGCATTGCCTCCCAGCCTATATTTTTCTCCCATGCTAGATGCTTCCTGCCCTTGAGTCCTGCCATCAGACTCCAAGTTCTTCTGCTTTGGAACTAAGATGGGCTTCCTTGCTCTTCAGCTTTCAGACAGCGTATTGTGGGACCTTGTGATCATGTGAGTTAATACTAAATACAGTCATTCATTCATACATATATATATCTCCATCCTATTAGTTCTGTCTCTCTAGAGAACCCTAATACAATCTCTAAAAGACAGCAGTGGAAATTCAACGTAACAGTCCCTTCCATGATTCAGCATCACAGAGAGTCAACATTGCCGTGAGATAGGATAGCTAATCCTTTGCTCTTCCCCCACCACATGCTTATTTGCTCCTTTCTTTTCCCTCCTTCTTTCTCTGGGTGTAGTGGAGCCAGAAGCCAGGAAGTTCACACTGGCTAAAGGGTCCATATAGTTCTGTGCTACCTAAGAGCATTCCAACCAACAGGAAGAGGTATAATGTCCAAATGCATCTTTTTAACTATCACTCCAGCCACCTTAGAGTAGCGTGAGAAATCAAGTTGTGTTCAAACTGATTTTGCTGTCTTACCATTCAAGCTGGGTAAAGGATCAAAACATGATGTGCATTTACATGCAGATGTATCTGCCTTGTTCAACACTCTCATCAAGTACCAGAGTATGCAGGCCTCTGCTGTATGCTATAGGGTTTTCCAGAACAGAGTAATGTGCATCAGGGTATCAAGGGTATCCATATCAAGGAAGGGTAGGGCTGGCAAGTAGAAAATTTGACTGGAGAATTTCCAGAAAAAGAATGCAGCAGCCTTCAGCAGCCCTCATCAAAATCCCTGCCTTCTCAAAAGACTATCTCTAAAATCTTTAGAGGAAAACAGAGAATTAGAGAATCGAATTCACCAGATGTTAACAAGGGCTAGTAGATATTCTTGTTAAGCAAAACTAATGAAAATATGTAAATGAATCTCCAAGTACATAATTTAAGTCTTGTGATGGACTAAAGGGAAATGTGGATACCTTCGAACAGCTTCTGAAAGTATAACACAGAGACTATATATTTCTCTACCTCTATATCAATCTGTATTTTTTATTTTTTTCCATGCACTGACACTACAAAACAAATTGAAAAGAAAAAGACCTGGAGATAAGGAAAGGCTAAGAAACTTATTAAGAGCACCAAGGATGGAGAATCTCACTGCTAAAGCAGGAGCAAGTTTTGCTGATATAGGGTAAGACTGGCTGTAGCAGATTAAGTGCCTAAAACTTAGGTCAGAGATTGAATAGCCAGTTACAGTTCTGAATCTTAGTGGAAACCCTGAGAAAAGGTTTCTATGCTCAAATATAATTGGGAAATGTAACATAGTATACACTGCTCTTTGATATTCATAATACATATTAAAGATTCTGAAGTTTCCTACAGTTATATATATATATATATAAAATACCCCTGTATATATAGAATTGTATATATTCTATATATATATGTAGAACCGTATATATTCTATATATGTAGAACTGTATATATTCTATATATAAAGAACTGTATATATTCAATATATATAGAACTGTGTATATTCTATATGTATTTAGAACTGTATATATTCTATATGTATTTAGAACTGTATATATTCTATATAGAGAACTGTATACATTCTATGTATATGGAACTGTACATAATATATATTATATATATACATACATAATATATATACGATATAATATAATATATAATATATATTATATATAAAATATATTATATATATTATAATATATATGTGTATATATGTGTATACATATATTATATATGTGTATACATACATTATATATATGTGTATACATACATTATATATATGTGTATATATGTATATATAATATATATGTGTATATATAATATATATGTCTATATATAATATATATGTGTATATATAATATATATGTGTATATATAAAATATATATGTATATATATAATATATATGTGTATATATATAATATATATGTATATATATAATATATATGTATATATATAATATATATGTATATATATAATATATATGTGTATATATATTATATGTATATATATAATATATATATGTGTGTATATATATATATGAATGACTCAATGAGCTCAGTTTTGCCCAAACCCTTTTCTCCATGGGACCCTTTTTCCCACATAACACTTATTAGCTTATTACAGATCTGATATTCCAGGGACACTCAGAACAACTGGCCCTGAATCATTTCAACACCCACAATTAAACCCTCCTCTGCCATAGGAAGATGAGGCCTATGAGCTACACAGCATTAAAAATAAGTTATTTCTCATTCGTGTTGATAGAAGAAGAAACAAGTGAATAGGGAAAGGGGTATTTTATTCCAACAGGTGTTTTCTTGCTGGAAAAAGATGCAGATTAATCAAAAGTATTGAGCTATTCCTTATTGTGGGATTCTTTTCATGTTTTGACTGTTTTTCTGGACAAAAGGCCACATAATTTTGATCCACCTTTGCATCATATACCCTCTGACGTTCCTCTCACAGTCATTGTTCCTTCTTAATTATATAGTGAAATTGCTCCTTTCTTTTGTAAATATTCACTAGGGAATTGACCCTTCATTGTTCCTTAATTATTAAGTGAAAACCCATTAATGCAAGAATGGACTGTTTTGCTTGTGTCACAACACCAAAAATTCTTATTACAAAATGTGAGTAACTAGCATCAGTTTATGGAATACCAGGGCACATGCAGTACAATACTGTCAGTGAGAACTAATGACTACAGACTCCCTCTCTCAGACCATGCCACCAACTTGCTGCTATGTGACCTTGCCAAGACCACCTGACACCTGGCCATGACTGCCTCATTTCCAAAATGAGATTATAATATTAAATTTGGCTCAACAGTCTCAGCCTACTCTAACAGAACAGGAGGCAAGATAAAATGTGGTTAAATTTTCGGGTTTACAGTCAGACCAACCTGAATAAGAATCCCAGCTCCACTGCTTACTGTCTGCATGCTTGAGCAAATTACAGAACTTTGGGTGGGTGGAGCCAAGATGGCCGATTAGGAACAGCTCCAGTCTACAGCTCCCAGTGCCAGCGACGCAGAAGACGGGTGATTTCTGCATTTCCATCTGAGGTACTGGGTTCATCTCAGTAGGGAGTGCCAGACAGTGGGCGCAGAACACCGTGCACAAGCTGAAGCAGGGTGAGGCATTGCCTTACTTGGGAAGTGCAAGAGATAAGGGAGTTCCCTTTCCTAGTCAAAGAAAAGGGCGACAGACGGTACCTGGAAAATCGAGTCACCCCACCCTAATACTGGCTTTTCCAACAGGCTTAAAAAACGCACACCAGGAGATTATATCCTGCACCTGGCTTGGAGGGCCCTATGCCCACAGAGTCTTGCTGATTGCTAGCACAGCAGTCTGAGATCAAACTGCAAGGCAGCAGTGAGGCTGGGGGAGCAGCGCCCGCCATTGCCCAGGCTTGCTTAGGTAAACAAAGCAGCCAGAAGCTAGAACTGGGTGGAGCCCACCACAGCTCAAAGAGGCCTGCCTGCCTCTGTAGGCTCCACCTCTGGGGGGCAGGGCACAGACAAACAAAAAGACAGCAGTAACCTCTGCAGACTTAAATGTCCCTGTCTGACAGCTTTGAAGAGAGCAGTGGTTCTCCCAGCATGCAGCTGGAGATCTGAGAACCGGCAGACTGCCTCCTAAAGTGGGTCCCTGACTCCTGACCCCCGAGCAGCCTAACTGGGAGGCACCCCCCAGTAGGAGCAGACTGACACCTCACATGGCCGGGTACTCCTCTGAGACAAAACTTTCAGAGGAACCATCAGAGAGCAGCATTTGCGGTTCACCAAGATCCACTGTTCTACAGCCACCACCGTTCTGCAGCCACCGCTGCTGATACCCAGGCAAACAGGTCTGGAGTGGAGCTCTAGCAAACTCCAACAGACCTGAAGCTGAGGGTCCTGTCTGTTAGAAGGAAAACTAACAAACAGAAAGGACATCCACGCCAAAAAACCCTTCTGTACAACACCATCATCAAAGACCAAAAGTAGATAAAACCACAAAGATGGGGAAAAAAACAGAGCAGAAATACTGGAAACTCTAAAAAGCAGAGCCCCTCTCCTCCTCCAAAGGAACACAGCTCCTCACGAGCAATGGAACAAAGCTAGACAGAGAATGAGTTTGACGAGTTGAGAGAAGAAGGCTTCAGACGATCAAACTACTCCAAGCTACAGGAGGAAATTCAAACCAATGGCAAAGAAGTTACAAACTGTGAAAAAAAATTAGACGAATGGATAACTAGAATAACCAACACAGAGAAGTCTGTAAAGGAGCTGATGGAGCTGAAAGCCAAGGCTCGAGAACTATGTGAAGAATGCAGAAGCCTCAGGAGCCAATGTGATCAGCTGGAAGAAAGGGTATCAGTGATGGAAGATGAAATGAATGAAATGAAGAGAGAAGGGAAGTTTAGAGAAAAAAAGAATAAAAAGAAACGAACAAAGTCTCCAAAAAATATGGGACTATGTGAAAAGACCAAATCTACGTCTGATTGGTGTATCTGAAACTGAAGAGAACAATGGAACCACATTGGAAAACACTCTGCAGGATATTATGCAGGAGAACTTCCCCAATCTAGCAAGGCAGGCCAACATTCAGATTCAGGAAATATAGAGAACGCCACAAAGATACTCCTCGAGAAGAGCAACTCCAAGACACATAATTATCAGATTCACCAAAGTTGAAATGAAGGAAAAAATGTTAAGGGCAGCCAGAGAGAAAGGCTGGGTTAACCACAAAGGGAAACCCATCAGACTAACAGCAGATCTCTCAGCAGAAACTCTACAAGCCAGAAGAGAGTGGGGGCCGATATTCAACATTCTTAAAGAAAAGAATTTTCCACCCAGAATTTCCTATCCAGCCAAACTAAGCTTCATAAGTGAAGGAGAAATAAAATACTTTACAGACAAGCAAATGCTGAGAGATTTTGTCACCACCAGGCCTGCCCTAAAAGAGCTCCTGAAGGAAGCACTAAACATGGAAAGGAAAAACCGGTACCAGCCACGGCAAAATCATGCCAAATTGTAAAGATCATCGAGACTAGGAAGAAACCGCATCAACTAATGAGCAAAATAACCAGCTAACATCATAATGACAGGACCAAATTCACACATAACAATATTAACTATAAATGTAAATGGGCTAAATGCTCCAATTAAAAGACACAAACTGGCAAATTGGATAAAGAGTCAAGACCCATCAGTGTGCTGTATTCAGGAAACCCATCTCACGTGCAGAGACACACATAGACTCAAAATAAAGGGATGGAGGAAGATCTACCAGGCAAATGGAAAACAAAAAAACGCAGGGGTTGCAATCCTAGTCTCTGATAAAACAGACTTTGAACCAACAAAGATCAAAAGAGACAAAGAAGGCCATTACCTAATGGTAAAGGGATCAAATCAACAAGAAGAGCTAACTATCCTAAATATATATACACCCAATACGGGAGCACCCAGATTCATAAAGCAAGTCCTTAGAGACCTACAAAGAGACTTAGACTCCCACACAATAATAATGGGAGACTTTAACACCCCACTGTCAACATTAGACAGATCAACGAGACAGAAAGTTAACAAGGATACCCAGGAATTGAACTCAGCTCTGCACCAAGTGGACCTAATAGACATCTACAGAACTCTCTGCCCCAAATCAACAGAATATACATTTTTTCAGCACCACACCACACCTACTCCAAAACTGACCACATAGTTGGAAGTAAAGCTCTCCTCAGCAAATGTAAAAGAACAGAAATTATAACAAACTGTCTCTCAGACCACAGTGCAATCAAACTAGAACTCAGGATTAAGAAACTCACTCAAAGCCACTCAACTACATGGAAACTGAACAACCTGATCCTGAATGACTATTCGGTACATAATGAAACGAAGGCAGAAATAAAGATGTTCTTTGAAACCAACAAGAACAAAGACACAACATACCAGAATCTCTGGGACACGTTCAAAGCAGTGTGCAGAGGGAAACTTTATAGCACTAAATGCCCACAAGAGAAAGGAGGAAAGATCTAAAATTGACACCCTAACATCACAACTAAAAGAACTACAAAAGCAAGAGCAAACACATTCAAAAGCTAGCAGAAGGCAACAAATAACTAAGATCAGAGCAGAACTGAAGGAAATAGACACACAAAAAACCCTTCAAAAAATTAATGAATCCAGGAGCTGGTTTTTTGAAAAGATCAACAAAATTGATAGACCGCTAGCAAGACTAATAAAGAAGAAAAGAGAGAAGAATCAAATAGATGCAATAAAAAATGATAAAGGGGATATCACTACTGATCCCACAGAAATACAAACTACCATCAGAGAATACTACAAACACCTCTACACAAATAAACTAGAAAATCTAGAAGAAACGGATAAATTCCTCGACACATACACCCTCCCAAGACTAAACCAGGAAGAAGTTGAATCTCTGAATAGACCAATAACAGGCTCTGAAATTGTGGCAATAATCAATAGCTTACCAACCAAAAAGAGTCCAGGACCAGACGGATTCACAGCCAAATTCTACCAGAGGTACAAGTAGGAGCTGGTACCATTCCTTCTGAAACTATTCCAATCAATAGAAAAAGAGGGAATCCTCCCTAACTCATTTCATGAGGCCAGCATCATCCTGATACCAAAGCCTGGCAGAGACATAACCAAAAAAGAGAATTTCAGACCAATATCCTTGATGAACCTTGATGCAAAAATCCTCAATAAAATACTGGCAAACCAAATCCAGCAGCACATCAAAAAGCTTATCCACCATGATCAAGTGGGCTTCATCCCTGGGATGCAAGACTGGTTCAACATACGCAAATCAACAAATGTAATCCAGCATATAAACAGAACCAAAGACAAAAACCACATGACTATCTCAACAGATGCAGAAAAGGCCTTTGACAAAATTCAACAATGCCTCATGCTAAAAACTCTCAATAAATTAGGTATTGATGGGACATATCTCAAAATAATAAGAGCCATCTATGACAAACCCACAGCCAGTATCATACAGAATGGGCAAAAACTGGAAGCATTCCCTTTCAGAACTGGCACAAGACAGGGATGCCCTCTCTCACCACTCCTATTCAATATAGTGTTGGAAGTTCTGGCCAGGACAATTAGGCAGGAGAAGGAAATAAAGGACATTCAATTAGGAAAATAGGAAGTCAAATTGTCCCTGTTTGCAGATGACATGATTGTATATCTAGAAAACCCCATTGTCTCAGCCCAAAATCTCCTTAAGCTGATAAGCAACTTCAGCAAAGTCTCAGGATACAAAATCAATGTACAAAAAATCACAAGCATTCTTATACACCAATAACAGACAAACAGAGAGCCAAATCATGAGTGAACTCCCATTCACAATTGCTTCAAAGAGAATCAAATACCTAGGAATCTAACTTACAAGGGATGTGAAGGACCTCTTCAAGGAGAACTACAAACCACTGCTCAATGAAATAAAAGAGGATACCAACAAATGGAAGAACATTCCATGCTCATGGGTTGGAAGAATCAATGTTGTGAAAATGGCCATACTGCCCAAGGTAATTTATAGATTCAATGCCATCCCCATCAAGCTACCAATGACTTTCTTCACAGAATTGGAAAAAACTACTTTAAAGTTCATATGGAACCAAAAAAGAGCCCGCATCGCCAAGTCAATCCTAAGTCAAAAGAACAAAGCTGGAGGCATCGCACTACCTGACTTCAAACTGTACTACAAGGCTACAGTAACCAAAACAGCATGGTACTGGTACCACAACAGAGATATAGATCAATGCAACAGAACAAAGCCCTCATAAATAATGCACTATCTACAACCATCTGATCTTTGACAAACCTGACAAAAACAAGAAATGGGGAAAGGATTCCCTATTTAATAAATGGTGCTGGGAAAACTGGCTAGCCATATGTAGAAAGCTGAAACTGGATCCCTTCCTTACACCTTATACAAAAATTAATTCAAGATGGATTAAAGACTTACATGTTAGACCTAAAACCATAAAAACCCTAGAAGACAACCTAGGCATTACCATTCAGGACATAGGCATGGGCAAGGACTTCATGTCTAAGACACCAAAAGTAATGGCAACAAAAGCCAAAATTGACAAATGGGATCTAATTAAACTAAAGAGCTTCTGCACAGCAAAAGAAACTACCACTGGAGTCAACAGGCAACCTACAGAATGGGAGAAAATTTTCACAACCTACTCATCTGACAAAGGGCTAATATCCAGAATCTACAATGAACTCAAATAAATTTATAAGAAAAAAAAAAAAAACCCCATCAAAAAGCGGGCAAAGGATATGTACAGACACTTCACAAAAGAAGACATTTATGCAGCCAAAAAATACATGCAAAAACGCTCATCATCATTGGCCATCAGAGAAATGCAAATCAAAACCACAGTGAGATACCATCTCACACCAGTTAGAATGGCTATCATTAAAAAGTCAAGAAACAACAGGTGCTGGAGAGGATGTGGAGAAATAGGAACACTTTTACACTGTTGGTGGGACTGTAAACTAGTTCAACCATTGTGGAAGTCAGTGTGGCAATTCCTCAGGGATCTAGAACTAGAAATACCATTTGACCCAGGCATCCCATTACTGGGTATATACCCAAAGGATTATAAATCATGCTGCTATAAAGACACATGCACACGTATGTTTATTGCGGCACTATTCACAATAGCAAAGACTTGGAACCAACCCAAATGTCCAACAACGATAGACTGGATTAAGAAAATGTGGCACATATACACCATGGAATACTATGCAGCCATAAAAAATGATCAGTTCATGTCCTTTGTAGGGACGTGGATGAAACTGGAAACCATCATTCTCAGCAAACTATCACAAGGACAAAAAACCAAACACCACATGTTCTCACTCATAGGTGGGAATTGAACAAAGAGAACACATGGACACAGGAAGGGGAACATCACACTCCGGGGACTGTTGTGGGGTGGGGGGAGTGGGGAGGGATAGCATGAGGAGATATACCTAATGCTAAATGACGAGTTAATGGGTGCAGCACACCAATATGGCACATGTATACATATGTAACAAACCTGCACATTGTGCACATGTACCCTAAAACAAAGTATAATAATAATAATAAAAAATTACAGAACTTCTCTTTACTTAGAGGTTGTAATAATCCCAATTATCCATTAATATTTAGTTGGACTAGTATGTGAGGATTAAATAAGTTATATTAAAATATTTACATCCTGGCACATAAAACGTGATCTATCAATGTCCCCATTATTGTTATTCACTTCCTGTGCTTCTGAATTCTGCATATCTAATAGGTGGGCAAGGCTCAAAGAAACACGGATTGGGCCATGTAAAGTCAGCCAATACATGAAGCACAATAGCTTGATCCTGCTAGCCTATACCAAGTTCTAGAAATTTCTCTAGCTAGATCTTTCATAGAGGGCTTGAAATGAATTAGTTTAACTTTGCTTAAATCAGATTGTGTTGCCATTCTGTTTAAAAGTCATTAATGGCTTCTGATTACATCTAGAATAAAATATCAAATGCCTATAGGTCTCATTATCATCCGGCCTGGATTTCCACTTGGCCTCTCCTCACACCAGTCTCCTCTTCACTCTCTCCTCCAGGCTCCTGCTCCACCTTCAGAACAGTGCATGAGCCACTGCCTACATTGCTCTTGCCTTCATTTTTTACATGATCAATTCTTTCCCTTCTTTCAGGTCCCAACTTCCTCAGAGAGACCTTTTCTAAGTATACCATCTAACGTGGCTTCCCATTTCCCTCACTCTCCCAAAAAAATCCTATATTTGTTATTTAGAACCCTGTGATCAATTATTTTCTCAATTTATTTGGATACCCAATTACAATATCCCAAGGACCATCCTAAGAATAACAGTTTATACAAATGAGAAAGTTAGGTTGAAATTATTTTGGTCCTGATATTTTGGCCCCAGAGCCCACTATCGCCCAACGATAGTCCCAATGTCAATTATTTAAAAGCCTCTAAAAAAGACAGAAAATCTTATTCATGCAGCCAAGGTAGAGACTCACCCCTAGTCCAATCAACTACAATAAGGAGCCACGCCATACACATATGATATCCTGTGTAGCTATAGGCTGGGCGGATCCTCCACAACATGTGTGAGCAGGAATCAAGGCCTGTGGAGCACAGTAGGAGGATCAAGCTCTGAGCAAAAGCTAGAAAACTTCTGCTCTCTCAAGACATTTAGCATCTCCCCATTCTCCTCTTCCATGTAACTCCTAAGCAACAATGACAACTTTCTCCTTTCTGAGAGCACCCATATTGAAGCAAGTATCTCCTAGCACTGTGATTCTTTCTGTATAATTGTATCTTCCTCTACTAGACACGGTACTAGGTGCTCACAGTCTAGTTCCTATTAGATGCAGAACAATTTTATAAATGAATGAATGTTTGAGTGAATGCATGGATCAATTAAAAATTAACTGGTGACTATAACTGAGGGTCAATAGAAGAAAAGCAAAGAATTATCCTGAGCAATGCTGGGCCAGACATTGGAGGTGCCAATCTATAATCGTGGATAGAGAAATAATATAATCTGTGTATCCCAGTGACTGATACATGGCAAACCTTTGTAATTGGTAGTTGCTCATTGTAACGATGGTGATGTGAAAAAGATGATATTGATTCCACACTTAGCAATGAGGTACATAAAACATTTTTGCGCTTCTAATAGAGGAAAATTGTCCAGTGCCTTCATCTTCTCCTCTCCATACACTTTTAAAGGTCACTTTTCAAAAAGACCATCTCATCTTGGTTCTGTGGGAGGATAATGAAAGTTAAAATGTCTGCTTTTCAGAGGATGCTTTAAGCTAAACTGAAATTCAAATCAAAGAAATAATTCCATTTCTGTCCCAAACATGTTGAAGCTTTTTGGTCTTCAGCAGGGGAGGGTAATCCAGTTTTTATCTTTTACTTTGCTCGAATACAGCTGCTTCCTTTTGCTGAAGCAGCTGGAATTTATCTCATTTCTTAAGTTTTGCTTCAGAATTTGGCTTTTTCCCTTTTTTCCAGGCCTGGTGTAAATAAGGACATGAGCTAAGAGAATGAAAACATAAACCAAGTGCAGCCAGCCTAAGGAGCTCTAAAATTTATTTTCATTATGAGCATTGCTGGGACTCCGATCTGTCACCCATTTTCCAGGAATGTTTAGATGTTGGGTGGGAGACCAATTACATAGTCCGCAGAACGTAATCTGTATTGAAAAGGATGGAGATTTGGGGAAACGCGGGCAGTTCTCTGACAAACATTAAATATTAAACTAATCGTATATGTTCTTGGAATTATGAAATTGCCTGAATAGAAAGGAAAAGTCATAACAATTTGGCTAGCGTGTATAAAGCCCTCTGTAGCATGACCTATGCCCAATAATCCTGAAAATAGGTTAAGTGTTATTATACATTGCTACTGGAAAATTGGTATCTCTATATTGGACCTCAGATATTATTTAAATTGACAAATAAGAATTGTATGTTAATTGTGTTGTTTCAAAATATGTATACATTGTAGCATGGCTAACTCAAGCTAAATAACATACGCATTACCTCACATACTTTTTTTTTTTTGCAGTTAGAACAGTTTAAAAATCTACTTTCTTGGTCATTTTCAAGAATACATTATTAACTATACTCATTAGATTGTGCAATAGAATTTTTGAACTTATTTCTCTTATCTAACTGAAGTTTTGTATCCTTTGACCAACATCTCCCCAACCTCTGTGCCCCAGCTCCTGGTAACCACTCCACTCTCTACTTCTATGATGGATCTCAGTCATCGACTTTCCAAATCAGGAATATTTCTGAGAAACACTAGGTGATGTTTGGTAAAAGAAAAAGATAGGTGCTTTCCATATTAATAGTGACAGCAATCTTGTATTAATAACAACCATAATTATCAATATTATATTTGGCAGCTTACAAGGATGGACAACTGGGTTTGAATCTCAACTCTATCATTTACTAGTTGTGGGCCCTATAAATTACTTAATCTCTGTGTACCTCAGTTTCCTCATCAGTAGTGTGGGGTTAATAATATTAATAGTATCTACCTCCTGGGACTGTTTGAGGTATGAGGATTGAATCAACAGTGTCTGGTATAGAATAAGTGCTATATAAACATCAGCTCAAGTATTATTGCATTCTTGCCATGTATCTGGCAGAATAAAAGATTAAATTTTACATTTTCTCTGTCAGTTCAGTGAGCCATGTTCTGTAATTATCTTTATTTTGTTGACATAGAGTCTGAGACTTGAGCAATGTGCTCAAGATCACACTTTCCGTAAGTGGCAGGGCATGGATGTGAACTAAGATTAGTCTGGCACTGAAGTCTCTGCTCTTAGTCATTGTTCTTTCTTGCATCCTGACTGATGGATGGTAGATGGTAAGAATGTAGGACATATCAGTAGGGGCAGATGGAACAAAGAATTAAATAGACTCAATTAAACCCTCAAACAAACAGTTTACCTTGTGATCCAGATCGTAAATTCAGAGCGACAGAGATTTATAAACCATAATCTATTTAAAGGGAATCCTGGAATAAATCTCATTGTGTTCTCTATATTTCTTCCAGATCATAATATTTTTAAACTAAGAAAAACTTATTAAAATTAAAACCTGTTAAACAAAGGTTTGTTGAACTACAATTGAGTGAGCCAAGGACAGGCCTTGGGTAATGAAAAGGTGAGAGGGTTGCAGAAGGTAATGAGCAGCTGCATGTGTGGCATGGCAGGGGCAGGCTGGTGGTGGTTGGGGTAGGAGGAGGTGGATCAGCAAGTCTGCAAATAGAGTGAAGGGTATGTATCTCTTCAGCCCTCTCTCCTTCTTTCCTCTTCTGTCAATTCACAAAACAGCAGAGCCTTAGTGAGCACCGGTTTACAGTCAAGTTTTCTGGGAAGCCAACTCTGAGATGGAATTTAACAGGAAATGTATTAGAAAGTTCCTTGGGATCAACTCTAATGAAAGGTGGGAAAAGGAGGCCAGATTGAAAGGACGAAGGAATTGAATGGGAAGCAAGACCCATAGCCTCAGCTGCTCCATGGGTGCTCTGGAGCTAAAATAGCCCAAATTTGACCTACCTTGGACTGGAGGTTGGCCAGATCTTTGTACTTTCACCTGGATTAGTCAACTCTATGTGGGATGGGGGTGAGTCAGCTTTGTGCAGTTTCAGTCCCCTGCGGGGACTGAAAGCTGCGGGGTGTGTGCTGACAGTGCTCTCAGATGTTGGGACATTGATTCCTAGAAGGAAGATTTGGGCATGCACCCCACTGTCCCTTACAGCCCCCAGACAACCACTTGCATCAGTATCACCCAAAAGAAGCAGATTCCTGGGCCCCAACTTCTACCACTGAATCAGAACCTCTAGGGGTAAGGCCCAGAAATATGCATTTTACTAAGCTCCAGAGGTGATTCAGGCTCACAGGAAAGGCTTAGAGTAGCTGTACATATGAGAAAAAAGAAAAATATACTTGCCAAACAAAGCAGGAACTTGAACATAAGAATGTCCAAATTCCATTACTAATCCCACAACGGTTGATGTAATTTACAAAGTAAATTCCTGCCTGAAATAAATTTAACTCCGGCCCCCTCAGCAATGCCTATAGAGGCTTTTACTCAATGAACATGGAGGCATTATCTGCAGCTGTCCATCTATCCTGAATGTCAGCCCACAAACGCCCAGAGCGACATTGAGCCTCCGATACATCAGCATGAGCCTGGCAGGTCTGGTGCTGCAAGGGTCGATTCACTCTGCCAGAAAGGTCCACAGGCTCATTTGTACCCCGAGAAGCTTTGGGAGGTCATTAAATAAGCTCCCAGCTCCACACACCCTGAGTGGCCCAAATTCAAAGAACAATTGAATCTCTGTCTCAACACTTCCACATTTCTACACTTAACTGCTCATGTGAAACCCATCCTCTGCGCCACTGCTATACTTATTTACTCCCTGCCTTCCTTCTGATAAGGTCTTGGGCTAGCAATGACATATCAACCAATCTAAAGCCCCTAAGCCTAAACAGAAATCAAATGAGCCAGACAAAACTGAACATATAAAACAGCAAATCTTTCTTTCCGGAAAAGTAAATATTTTTATTTCTCAATATCCATTATGAGACTTAAGGAAGTCCATAGGCTTTGACCCCACAAATTCACCTCTTGGAATCAACCTAAGGAATAACAGATATGGAAAAAGCACAAGCACATTTATTACAGAATTACCTATTACAGTGACAAAAATTGAGAAAAACTAAATATGCTACCAAAAGAGTAATTGAGTACACAATTTCACATTACATAGTTATCAAAATGTTTATGAATAGTCTTGAATAACAAAGAGAAATGTTTTCATAGAATATTAAAAGTACAGGATACATATTTATTAAAAAATTCAAATGTGTTTAAAAATGCATAGAAAAAAAGACCAAAAGTAAATTTACCAAACTGTTTAATAGCATTGTTTCTGGGTGATGGAAATGAATAATCTTTTCTTCTTTAGAAATTTTAACTTTACACTATAAGCTTATTTTTCAGAAACCTATACAATTTAAATTGATGCTTAAGTTCATCAAGTCTCATTCTATATTAGAGAAGCCCATTACAATGCAGATTCCTAAATATATTGTTTGCTTTATAGAGATACCTCATACAGAGAGATGTATTACAGAAGGGATAACCTGTTGTTAGAGGTATAGTCAATCCATAAATTTGAACAACGTTGTGTTTTTTTCATCTGTGTTTTCAGAAATGTTTCATTTGTTGATAATCCCCAAAGAAACTTGCACTTCCCTAGTGACAAAATCACAGCCACAGGCAGCTGCCTCTGGAAAGCAGGTCACAGTTTCCTGCCTCTATACACCTGATATCTATAGATTGCTTTGTTTTGTGAATCTAGGTGTCTCTACAGTAGCCGCAGATACTATTTCTAGCCATTCTGTATGAATTACCTTCTCTGCTTATTCTTCCATGAAGAAAAATGATAAACTTGATTATACAATAAATTTCTTTACATAAAAATCATGAGCCGAATTAAAAGGACTAAAGCTTTAAAAGCAAATAATCTGGATGGGGAGGAAGGGCCACAAACATAATAAGAGAATAGTGTCCTTTTAGTAAAGAGTTTGTGAAAATCTAAAAGAAAAATAGTTACAAGAATAAGTAAATAGCTTCTATAATTATACTGAGTAAATAAGCTAACATTCAACAAAGAAAATTAAATGTGTTTTAACATAATATTCAATGCTGGTGAGCATACAGTGAAACAGACTCATATGATGATGGAAGTGAAACAGACACAACTCTTTTAGAAGTCTGCAAGGCAATACGTGTCAAAAGCCTTTAAAATATTTGTACTCTTACACAAGTTTTCCTTTTCTAGGAGTCTATTCTAAAACAACAATCAGAGATTGTTCTGGCTATTTATTGCTATGTAATGAATCCTCCAAAACTTCATTGGTTAATAAAAATAGCAATCAAATATTTAGCCCACAAACGTGTAATTTTGGCAGGGCTCTGCAAGGAAGGCTCATCTGTATTCTAGTATCATTAGCTGGGGCAGTTTTAGTGAGAAGATCCCCTTCCAAGATAGTTCACTCATAGCTGTTAAGTTTGAGCCAGATGTCAATTGGAGTTTGAGCCAGATGTCAATTGGGAGATCAACTGAGGCTGAGGCTGAAGTCCTCACAGTTCCCTCCATATGTGTCTCTCCAAATGGGCCTCTCCACAGGCTGCTTGTGCTTCCTCATAGCATGGGGGTTGGGTTCCAAGAGAGAGAATTCTAAGAGACAGTAAGTAGAAGCTGCCATTTTCTTAAGGAATAAGCTCTGAAACTGACACAGTGTCCCTTCAGCCCACATTAGACACCACCTCTGCATAGAAGGATTGTGAAATAATTAGGGGCCATGTTTTAAAACAGCCATAGAAATATAAATACAAACACATAAGATATTTATTGAAGTCATATGCACGCTAATCAGTAAAAATATAAAATCAACTGAACAGTTGACATCAGGGTTTGTAGTTAGTTATGATAAATCTAAGCAGTGGAGTATCATACAATCATTAAAAATTATGTTTATAAAGAACTTGAAACATTAAAAAATGCTTATGTGTTTTTAAATTATGAACAAAACCTGCTTAAAATCATTGATCATTTCAGATAGGCCACTAGATTTGCCAGACCATAAATAATTTTATCAGTTGAGAGGTCTCATTAATATCCTGAATTCAATGTTTGTTTTTATTCAGAAGGAAAACATATTCCGAAATAAACAAATTGAATGCCCCTTTACACCATGCATGCCATGGTCTTTCCTACCTTTGTGCCTGCATTTGTGCTAATCCCTGCCACCTTCCATCTGGAATTCCCACCCAGCCAGCTCCTCTTCTGTAAAGTCTACCCAGTTAAACAAGAAGTTCGTGAAGCTGCCAGAGAGTCTTTTTCAAATCTTAGGAGCAAAAGTCCCATAAAGTGTTTTTCTGACTCATCATGGTTAATATGAGTCTATGATTTCCTTATTGGTCAAATGCTGTGTGAGTTATTTGAATATAATTCCCTAAAGAAAAGGAAATTCTTACAATTCCCAGCTGCATCATAAAAATTTATTTTACTGCACTTGTCCACACGTATAGTTCAGCATTCTTAGAACTGTTACACTTAAGTGAACACAGTTTAGATTTAATTTTCATCTAATTCTAATTGTTTTGAATGTTATTTTTGTATCCACATCTTTAAAAAAAAAGTATATGTATTTATTAAGCATCTACAATGTAAGGCTGTGCTCTCCAAATAGAGAACTGACCTTTGGTGTACCAGAAAGAGCTGTGCCTTTTTTTTTTTTTTTTAAATGGAATCTCGCTCCATCACACAGGCTAGAGTATAGTGATGCAATCTCGGCTCACTGCAACCCCCACCCTCCTGAGTTCAAGCCATTCTCCTGCCTCAGCCTCCTGAATAGCTGGGATTACAGGGCATGCACCACCACTCCCCGCTAATTTTTGTGTTTTTAGTAGAGACAGGGTTTCACCATGTTGGCCAGGCTGGTCTCGAACTCCTGACCTCAAGTGACCCACCCGCCTTGGCCTCCCAAAGTGCTAGGATTAGAAGTATGAGCCACCTCACCAGGCCCTATTTCTTCACCATGTTTCCTTTACCTTTCCATGCCTTACTCTATACTCCCAACCCTTAGAAACTTTCTTCCCCCATCATCTTTACCCATTGACAATCTGATCAATTTTCAAGTAAAATGACAAAATTATCCAGGAGTCTCTACCTGAGCTCTTTTCCCTCTGAATGTTAACAGCTCCTTGTTTTCACCATAACTATGGTATTTAATACTTTTATCTACATGTCACCTTTCTCTTCTCTTTGACAACTCAAATTAGATGCTCTGAGCAAGTTTCCTGACATCCCCAAAAACTTAACTCCCACATAAGGCTATGCTATATCCTTTTTTTTTTTTTTTTTTGCTCCTATAGAACTCTAAACTGGCCCCTTTTATGGTATATCATATTTGTAGGTTTACCTGTTTATTGTTCATCTTTCCCACCAAACTATTAGCTCCCCAAAGATAGGAACTATCCTGACCACTATATTTGTGGTAGACATTTGCTACCCCCAAAGCAATTTGCAATCCTTTCTCCTTTGCCAAATCACATAACAAAGATTGAAAAGTCAACTGTTTGTGTTGCCAGACTTCCTTGTAGCTAGGAGTTATGGCCCATAAGACAAGAAAGTCTGCTGTGAAGACTTTTATTAAAACTAATATTCTTCACTAGCCTAGATCTTTTCCTTTCCCTGTTATTTCTACCTTGAATACCATCATAATAGCTGGAAGACAGCATTCATCTGCAATCATAAGGGAAAAGTAAAGAAAATTTCAGGGCTGGGGTCACTAACATCACTGAGCCTCTAACCCTATAGCAGATGTCTTTGGCATCTTATTATAGGAGAATAAAATCCTATCTGTTTAAGCTAGCAAACTATGCTCTTGGGCCAGATCTGGCCCACTTCCTATTTTTGTAAATAAAGGCTTATTGGAATATAGCCATGCTCATTCATTTACATATTGTCTATGGCTGCTTTTACATTACAACAGCAGAGTAGAGTAGCTGTTGTACATGGAAAAGCCTAAAGTATTTACCATCTATCCCTTGACAGAAAATTTGCTCATTTAAGCTCCTGTTGGTTAGCTTTCCTGTTAATTGCAGCCAAGTAACTTTTTTATTAATATAAGATTCCCAATAACTAACCATGGTGGTTAATATTGAGTGTCAACTGGATTGGACTGAGTGATGCAAAGTATTGTTCCTGGGTGTGTGAGGTGAGGGTGCTGCCAAAGGAGATTAACATTTTAGTCAGTGGACTGGGAAAGGCAGACCCACCCTCAACCCGGGTGGGCACAATCTCATCAGCTGGTAGCATGGCCAAAATAAAAGCAGGCAGAAGAATGTGGAAAGACTAGACTGCCTGAGTCTTCCAGCCTCCATCTTTCTCCCATGCTGGATGCTTCCTGCCCTCTAACATCGGACTCCAAGTTCTTCAGCTTTGGGACTCTTAGACCTTTGACCACAGACTGAAGGCTGCACTGTCAAGTTCCCTTTTGAGGTTTTTGGACTCAGACTGGCTTCCTTGCTCCTCAGCTTGCAGACATACTATTGTGGGACCTCACCTTGTGATCCTGTGAGTCAATACTCCTTAATAAACTCCCCTTTATATATAAATCTATCCTATTAGTTCTGTCCCTCTAGATGCTATAGGAGTTAAGAAATTATTTAGGCAGATAGTGAGGGTATGGGAGACCTCAGTAAGGTTTTCTTTTTAATGAAAAGTAGCCCCCAAATCATTTTCTTTTCTAACCAAGAGCAGCCTGTAAAATCGAGCTGCAGACATAGACAAGTAAGGTGGAATCTTACACAGGTAAATGCTGGCAGTTGTGCCAATAGGAAAAAGCTCCCTGGGACTGGGCATGTTCAAAATGGTGGCTTCATCTTCCCTTCTCTTTGCTAAGTCATGTGTACAGTAAGGAGAAGACAATATGGCACTGGCCAAAGATCCCATTTGCATACTAAGGTTAGGGTGGGGTGGCCAGCCTTCCCTAGGTACTATGTAAATGTCACACTTGGACCAACCAATCCGTGGGTCCTACATAAATCAGACACCACCTCCTCAGGCCTATGTATAAAACACAGTGCTCTCTGCCACAGGCTGGATTTTCCTATCAGAAGTCCCTCTCTCTCACAAGGAAGTGAGCTGTTCTCCTTTCTTTTGCCTACTAAACCTCTGCTCCTGAACTCACTCCTCATGTGTATCTGTGTCCTTAATCGTTATGACACTAGACGAACCCTGGGTATTTACCCCAGATGATGCTGCTTCATAGAAAACCCTGACTAATACAGATTTTGCTACCAGGACTGGTTCTATAGGAACAGAATATTAAGGATGGAGCTCTTTCATTTGTTTTGGGGTTTCTGGAGTTGGCTGCTTAATATGATTAGACCCCAAAATGCAAAGGAATATATTTCTAATAGTATGGAGAACACTTATAGTCCATGGAGTAAACTGTTTAGAGAATTATGCAAAATAAATGCATTTGATACTGATTCACCACTCATGAGAGGTAAGGAGTTTAGTGACCCTATACGTAATACCCTTGACCATATGTGGAGAACTAAGGAATATAATGTAGTTGATTGATTGCTCCTAAGTTCAGTGGACAAAGTGATGAAAGAAAATTATCAACTCGGATTCTAACACCCAGCTTCAGAAGCAGATACTGAGCCTCAAATCTTCTATTGCCCTGAGTGAGAATCTTATCTCCTGTGAAGAAAGCTAAAATTGCAGAAAATCAGACACAAGCTCTTATCATATGAGTGGCTAAGCTGCAATGCAAGGTATGTGCACAGCCTCACCAGGTATCTACTGTTAAAGTGAGGGTATTGATTGGAAAAGAATAGGACCTTGCAACTTGGAATAGGGATGTGTGGGAGGGGCCTGATCAAAATAGGGACACTTAGCTTATAAACTCTAATGCAACTTTTTTGCAAGAAACAGCTTCCCCATCCCAAGTAGTGGCAACATGCCCTCCCGGACCCATGCTGCCATCAGCCTTTTGACCTTTGTCTTAGAAGATAAACCCTACACTGCCTGAGGAAACAGTGATGGCCTCCCGTGAGGCAGTTGCCAGGAAAGACAATGTGGAGTCTCCTCAGGACCCATCTCCAACACCCCTGTTTGCTTCTAGACCTATAACTGGACTAAAGTCCCAGTGGGCCCCTAGAGATGAGATTCAGAATGTGACCCACAAGGAGGTGCACCACACTCCTAAAGAACTGCTTGAGTTTTCTAATTTACATAAGCAGAAATCTGGAGAACAGGCATGGAAATGGATATTAAATTAAGGGTGTGGGTTAATCATGGAAGGAACATGGAGTTTGACCAGGCTAAATTTATCAATTTAAACCGACCAAGCAGGGATTCTGCATTTAATGTTGCAGGTTGGGGACTTAAAAAAGGTTCTAATAGTTTGTTTAGTTAGCTGAAATATGGATTAAAAGATGGTCCACTGTGAGTGAGCTGGAAATGCCTGACCTCCCTTGGTTTAATGTAGAGGAAGGGATCCAAAGGCTTAGGGAGATTGGGATGCTGGAGTGGATCAATCACTTTAGACCTATTCATCCCAGCTGGGAGGGGGTCCAGAAGATATACCCTTGACCAATACTTTGTGAAATAGATTTGTGAAGGCAGCACCTGCATCCTTGAAAAGCCCTGTGATTGTTCATCTCTGCATGCCACAGCTTACAGTAGGAATTGCAGTCACTCAACTACAACCTTTAAATGCAATGGGAATAATTGGATCCTGAGGTGGCAGGGGCCAAGTGGCAGCACTCAACCATCAAAGGCAATGTGGGCATAGGTACCATAATGGACAGCAGAGGTAAAGCAGCAATCAGAAGAGCCTGACTTGGGCAGAGCTCTGGCATTTGCTAATCAATCACAGTGTTCCTAGAAGTAAAACTGATAGAAAGTGTACTGTGTTCCTACTTAGTTTACATAAGCAGAAAACTTCTAGGTCGAATGGACAAAAGATTAGTTTGAGTTATAAAAACAGAATCATAGCCCCTCAATCTATTTCTAGACTTGAGCCAGCCTACAGACCCAGAACCCCTTGAATGAAAGGGAGGCCAGGTCCCCTTGAGGAAGGACCACACTATACCACTGACAATTTATGCTGTTAATCTTTCTCCCATCCTTTCCCAAGGAGACCTCTGGCCTTTTTACCAGGGTAACTGTGCACTGGGGAAAGGGAAATGATAGACCTTTCGGGGACTACTGGACATTGGCCCTGAGCAGACATTGATTCTATGGAACCCAAAACATCATTGTGGTCCTCCAGTTAAAGTAGCAGCTTATGGAGGTCAGGTAATTAATGGAGTTTTAGCTCAGGTCCGACTTAGAGGGGGTCCAATGGGTCCCCAGACTCATACTGTGGTCATTTAGCCAGTGCCAGAATGCATAATTAACATAGACATACTAAACAGCTAGCAGAACCCCCACATTGGCTCCCCGACTGGTGGGGTGAGGGCTATTATGGTGGGAAAGGCCAAATGGAAGCCATTAGAGGTGCTTCTACCTAGAAAAATAGTAAATCAAAAACAATGTCACATCCCTGGAGGGGATGATTAGTGCTGCCATCAAGGACTTAAAAGATGCAGGGATGATGATTCCTACCACATCCCTGTTCGACTCTATTCAGCCTGTGCAGAAGACAGGTGGATCTTGGAGAATGACAGTGGATTACTGTAAGCTTAACCAAGCGGTATCTCCAATGGCAGCTGCTGTACCAGACGTGGTTTCATTGCTTGAGCAAATTAACACCTCCTGGTACCTGGTATGCAGCCATTGATTTGGCAAATGGCTTTTTCTCCGTTCCTGACCATAAGGCCCACCAAAATCAATTTGCCTTCAGCTGGCAAGGCCAGCAATGTACCATTAATGCCCTCCCTCAGGAGTGTATCAACTCTCCAGCTTGGTGTTTAATCTTCAGAGAGACCTTGATCGCTTTTCCCTTTCACGAGATATCACATTGGTCCATTACATTGATAACCCTATACTGATTGGATCCAGTGACAGAGAAGTAGCAAACACACTGGACTTATTGGTAAGACATTTGTGTGCCAGAGGATGGGAAATAAATCCAACTAAAATTCAGGCACCTTCTACCTCAGTACAATTTCTAGGGGTTCAGTGGTGTGGGGCCTGTTGAGATATTCCTTCTAAAGGCAAGGGTAAGTTGCTGCATTTGGCCCCTCCTACAACCAAGAAAAGAGGCACAATACCTAGTTGTCCTATTTGGATTTTGGAGGCAACACATTCTTCATCTGAGTGTGTTACTCCAGCGCATTTATCGAGTGACTGGAAAGGCTGCCAGTTTTAAGTGGGGTCTAGAATAGGAGAAGGCTCTGCAACAGGTCCAGGCTGCTCTGCCACTTGGGCCATATGACCCAGCAGATCCAATAGTGCTTGAGGTGTCAGTGGCAGACAGGGATGCTGTTTGGAGCCTTTGGCAGCCCACCATAGATGAATCACAGTGGAGGTCTCTAGGATTTTGGAGCAAGGCCCTGCTATTTTCTGCAGATAACTGCTCTCCTTTTGAAAAACAGCTCTTGGCCTGTTACTGGGCTTTGGTAGAAACTGAAGGTTTGATTATGGGTCAAGTCACAAGGGGACCAGAACTGCCTATCATGAACTGGGTGCTTTCTGACCCATTAGCCATAAAGTGGGTCATGCACAGCAACATTTCATTATCAAATGGAAATGGTATATATGTGGTCGGGCTCCAGCAGGTCCTGAGGGCACAAGTAAGTTACATAAGGAAGTGGCTCAAATGCCCCTGGTTCCCACTCCTGCCACCCTGCCTTCTCTCCCCCAACCTGCACCGACGGCCTCATGGGCAGTTCCTATGATAAACTGACAGGGGAAGAGAAGACAAGGGCCTGGGTTACGGATGACTCTGCACAACATGCAGGCACTATCTGAAAGTGGACAGCTGCAGCACTACAGCCCCTTTCTAGGACATCCTTGAAGGACAGTGGTGAGGGGAAATCTTCCCAGTGGGCAGAACTTCAAGCAGTTTATCTAGCTGTGCACTTTGCATAGAAGGAGAAATGGCCAGGTGTGCAATTATATACTGATTCATGGGCTGTAGCCAATGGTTTGGCTGGATGGTCAAGGATTTGGAAGAGGCATGATTGGAAAATTGATGACAAAGTAATTTGGGGAAGAGATATGTGGATGGACCTCTCCAAGTGGTCAAAAACTGTGAAGATATTTGTGTGTCTTGTGAGTGCTCACTAAACAGTGACCTCAGCAAAGGAGGATTTTAATAATCAAGTGGATAAGATGACTTATTCTGTGGACACCACTCAGCCTCTTTCCCCAGCCATCCCTGTCACTGCCCAATGGGCCCATGAACAAAGTGGCCATGGTGGCAGCAATGGATGTTATGCATGGGCTCAGCAACACGGACTTCTACTCACCAAGGCTGACCTGGCTACAGCCACTGCTGAGTGCTCCATTTGCCAGGAGCAGAGACCAACACTGAGCTCTCAGATATGACACCATTCCTCAGGGTGATCAGCCAGCTACTTGGTGGCAGGTTGATTATACTGGATCTCTTCCATCAAGGAAAGGGCAGCAGTTTGCCCTCACTGGAATAGACATTTACTCCAGATATAGGTTTACCTATCCTGCACACAATGCTTTTATAAAGACTACCATCCATGGACTCACAGAATGCTTTATCCACCATCATGGTATTCTACATAGCATTGCCTCTGACCAAGGCACTCACTTTACAGCTAAAGTAGTGTGGCAGTGGGCTCACACTCATGGAATTCACTGGTCTTACCATGTTCCCCATCATCCTGAAGCCGCTAGATTGATAGAACAGTGGAATGGTCTCTTGAAGTCACAATTACAATGCCAATTAGGCGACAATACTTTGCAGGGCTGGGGCAAAGTTGTCCAGAAGGCTGTGTATGCTCTGAATTGTTGTCCAGTATATGGTACTATTTCTCCTATAGCCAGGATTCTCAGGTCCAGGAATCGAAAGGTGGAAGTGGCACCACTCCCCATCACCCCTAGTGACCCACTAACAAAATTTTTGCTTCCCTTTCCCATGACATTATGTTCTGCTAGCCTAGAGGTCTTAGTCCCAGAGGGACTAACACTGCC
Organism: Symphalangus syndactylus; assembly: GCF_028878055.3. NCBI lineage: Eukaryota > Metazoa > Chordata > Mammalia > Primates > Hylobatidae > Symphalangus > Symphalangus syndactylus. The sequence continues at coordinate 101,057,893 of NC_072436.2, forward strand.
ACCAGGAGACACGACAATGATTCCATTAAACTGGAAGTTAAGATTGCCACCTGGCCACTTTGGGCTCCTCCTACCTCTAAGTCAATAGGCTAAGGGAGTTAGCGTTGGCTGGGTGGACCCAGACTATCAAGATGAAATCAGTCTACTACTCCACAACAGAGATAAGGAAGAGTATGCGTGGAATACAGAAGATCCCTTATGGTGTCTCTTAAACTGCCATGCCCTGTGATTAAGGTCAATGGGAAACTACAACAGCCCAATCCAGGCAGGACTACAAATGGCCCAGACCCTTCAGGAATGAAGGTTTGGGTCACTCCACCAGGTATAAAACCATGACCTGCTAAAGTGCTTGCTCAAGGCAAAGGGAATACAGAATGGGTAGAAGAAGAAGGTAGTCAACAACATCAGCTTCAACCACATGACCAGCTGCAGAAACTAGGACTGTAATTGTCATGAGTATCCCCTCCTTATTTTGTTAAGAACATGTTTGTGCATGTATACACTTATACTAAGAAAGTATCTTTATTTTATTTCCTTTTTCTTTCAACATGTGGTGTAAGATTGACTTCATATCAGCATTCAAGTGTTGTTAACTCATGTAATAGCATTTGGGTTGGGGGTTGGTGCATTTCTGGTGGTAGGAAGGATAGTTGTATTATGTTAGGCGTGGTTATGACCTTATTGTCTTCATTTGAAGACTATGTATGATCTCAGGAGATGTATATGGGTTCAAGTTGACAGGGGGTGGACTTGTGATGGTTAATATTGAGTGTCAATTTGATTGAATTGAAGGATACAAAGTACTGTTCCTGGGTATGTCTTTGAGGATGTTGCCAAAGAAGATTAACATTTGAGTCAGTGGACTGGGAAAGGCAGGCCCACCTCAATCTGGGTGGGCACTATCTAATCAGCTGCCAGCGTGGCCAGAATAAAAGCAGGCAGAAGAACGTGAAAAGACTAGACTGCTCAAGTCTTTTGGCCTCCATCTTTCTCCCTCTAGAGAACCCAGACTAATACACTAACACAGGGCCTATCACACAGAAAATGTTCAATAAATGGTTGTCTAATGAATGGTTGGGTCAATGATTTGAAGTCAGTGACAATTTCTCCATTTTAAAAAATCTCCCAAAGTGCCAAATTGTACCTTACATAGCAGGTGCTTAATAGATTTTCTTTAAATGTGGATCCAAAATAACATTCAAAACAATCAGGGAAAAATTAAATACTAAACTGTGTGGACTTAAGTGTAATAATTCTAAGAATGCTGAACTATATGTGTGGGCTAATGTAGTAAAATAAATTTTCATGGTGCAGCTGGGAATTGTAACAATTTTATTCTTTTCTTCAGGGAATTATATTCAAATAACTCACACAGCATTTGACCAGTAAAGGTATCTTAGAATCATATTAACCATGATGACTAAGAAGAACACCTTATAGGACTTCTGCTCCTAAGATTTGACAAAGGCTCTCTGGCAGCTTCAGGAACGTCCTGTTTAACTGAGCAGAGTTTACAGAAGAGGAACTGGCTGGGTGGGAATTCCAGATGGAAGCTGGCAGAGATGAGCGCAAATGCAGACACAAAGGTAGGAAAGACCATGGCATGCATGGTGCAGAGGGGCATTCAATTTGTTTATTTTGGAATATATTTTCCTTCTAAATAAAAACAAACATTGAATTCGGGATATTAATAGACCTCTCACCTGATAAATAAAATTATAGTGTGACATATGTTGTGGTCCATCTGAAATGATCAATTATTTTAAACTATAATGAACAAAATAACTTTATGCTTTTATCGTAGGCCTATATGGATGTAGGAGACTGTTTATTAAGTCATTTCTTTAGAATATATGCCTTTAATCTAAAAACTCAGGTAAGTCTTATCAAAAATCCAAAACTTTTGCATTTTGAAATGGTGTCTCATAAAGAGAATATGTTCAAATAAAGATGCATATTTTTAAGACACCACTGTGTACTCCAAAAATCTGGAAGCCCAATGTTAAAGAGATCATTTTCCCAGCTACTTGGGAGGCTGAGGCAGGAAAATCCTTTGAACCCGGGAGGTGGAGTTTGCAGTGAGCTGAGATCACGCCATTGCACTCCAGCCTTGGTGACAGAGTGAGACTCTGTCTCAAAAAAAAAAAAAGAGATCATTTAACCACTGTGCCATCTTTACCAAGTATTGCCTGAAAACTGCCAGAAACTTGAACTAAGAACCTACCTCTCAACAAAGGAAGTAAATGCACTGCAAAAGCAGTTTTATTGGGAATGGGGTGGTAGACATGGAGATAAAGGAAACCTTATCTTTAAGCCAAATTCGAAACAAAGATCGTTGTGCAGCTCCCAAAAGTTGAAATGAGTGAACAAGCGAGCAGACCAACGTTGGGATAACCCAGTGTATTAAGGGTTGAAGTGGAAGGATGAAGAGCAGGAATGAAGAATTCACTCACTGCCTCCACAATTCTGAGCCTACCTTGAATTCTACCTTTACTTGGTCAGCTGGAGTCCAAAGGAAAGATAAAATTAAGAATCAGTAAGTCTATTTCTCTAAAACTTGGAATCCCTCAACTTATTAGAAGACCTAGTTATAGGATTGCAGCCTCTCTCTTAACTTTATTCTCTTTCCTTGAAGGAATTTCATGTGAGCAACATATACAACATTGGCCAGTAGAGAGCTTTTAGAAGAATATTTCCCCATGATGATTCAGAAGAAAATCTCAAAAGATTTCTGATCCTAAGGACTTAATAAGGAATCAATTTCTTCTAAAGCCTCTGACACCTTGGGGTATTCAATAGCTCTTTGTTCTGTGGATCCTGTTTTTCATTTTTCCACCCTTTGTTCTAGCTCCTGAGGCTAGTAGAAAAGATGAAAACATCACTACACTAAAACCAAGACCTGAATTCTGGCCAGAGCTCTGCCTCTAATTAGCCTATGGCTTCAGAGAAGTCACTTAACCTATCTAAGTCTTAATTATGTCTTTTTCAAAATAACAGTTTAGAGCTCTGAAGTCCTTTCCAGCAATATAGCCTTGATTACAATCCAGGACCATGTAGTGATTGTAATTCTGGACTATAACTGCTCTAATATCATGCTGAGCTCCTGAAGAAATTTTAAAGAGGGCGTTTGGGAAGGTGGCAGAATGTAACAAAGCATTAAGGTTTCGAGCCAGATAGACCTAAGCTGACTGAGCTGAAAGAACTGATCTACATAAATACAATGCGTGTAACATCTGGTTGGTTACTCAACACCTTTCAGCCTCATTTCAAGGATATGGTAAGAATTCCATGAAACAGTTTACAGGACTGTAAACTAGTTCAACCATTGTGGAAGTCAGTGTGGCGATTCCTCAGGGATCTAGAACTAGAAATACCATTTGACCCAGGCATCCCATTACTGGGTATATACCCAAAGGACTATAAATCATGCTGCTATAAAGACACATGCACACGTATGTTTATCGCGGCACTATTCACAATAGCAAAGACTTGGAACCAACCCAAATGTCCAACAACGATAGACTGGATTAAGAAAATGTGGCACATATACACCATGGAGTACTATGCAGCCATAAAAAATGATGAGTTCATGTCCTTTGTAGGGACATGGATGAAACTGGAAATCATCATTCTCAGTGAACTATCGCAAGGACAAAAAACCAAACACCACATGTTCTCACTCATAGGTGGGAATTGAACAATGAGAACTCATGGACACAGGAAGGGGAACATCACACTCCGGGGACTGTTGTGGGGTTGGGGGAGGGGGGAGGGACAGCATTAGGAGATATACCTAATGCTAAATGACGAGTTAATGGGTGCAGGAAATCAACACGGCACATGGATACATATGTAAGAAACCTGCACATTGTGCACATGTACCCTAAAACCTAAAGTATAATAAATAAAAAAAAAAAAGAATTCCATGAAACAACATATATAAAGCATATGGCATAGTGACTAATACTAGGCACTTAATTAAGGTCAATTCCATAAACTATACTCACCGATTAAAGATGGGAAAGAGAGTAAAGAGAAAGGCAAGGTTGAAAGCACTAAGGGCTTGACCAAAAGTAACTGAGTGTATAATGAATACGTAAAAATAAAAAATTTGCAGGATAAAATGATCTGAAGGTAGAGAAGGTTCAGCTTTAGGAATATCAGTTTGAGAAAAAGGCTAAACAACCTAGTGAATATGTCAGGTGGACAGTTGAGAATATAGAAAGTAAAGCTTATGAAAAATGTAAGAGAAGGAGATATTTGAGAATACAATTCATCAGTGACACTCTAGAACAAACTTTTTCAGATGCTGACTGACTGCAAGCCATTTTAAAAATACATTTGCCATTTCTAACTCATCTTTGTTAAAGCATATATGTGTGTATATGTATGAGTATAGGCATAGAATAACATTTTTATTAATAAGTTAGTACTTTTACTGTACAAGGTGGTTTGATATTTTATATTGCATTATATTCTTTTTCTGATTCATTAATTTAAAAAAAATCCCGGTGCCAACTCTAAACTGATTCCATGACCCAGTAACAAGTTAAAACCTACAGTTTGAAAAACACTGTTCTGGCGACCAGAGAGAGCCTCTATATAGGCTATATGGAGAGTTTATTTGAACCATACAAGTTAAGAACTCAATAATTGCCTTGTTTTCTTTGCAGAATGCTTTTTCATTCCATGGTAAACTATGCCATAGGCCAGGTAGTTTATTGGTTGATTCACTAATGCTCCCTTGAATGGTAACTGACATGAAAGTCCTAAACAGTTTTAAGCCCTGTTTGTCTGTAGTTGTACTTTTGCTCTCTTCACCAACCCTAGTTAGTATTAACATCAGTTCATTTTATTCATAAAGAAACTGAGGTTCCCAAAGATCAAGTCACACAGCTGTGAGTCTTGATTTCCTGACTCTGGAGGCCACATCCTTCATGCCACAAATAAAAACTGGATAACTATTCTGTTCAAAGCATGCTACACATCGATAAACTACAAAGTCTTCTTACACAAATCAACTGTGACCACCAATAATATGGCCATCATTTCACAAACTTCTCCCATAACACAGTGCAACCTGGACTTGCATCTCTAAATTGGTATACTACTTCCATCAGAGCCACATCAAATTACTAGACACAAGGCTCCTGTCTGCAGCTTGGTTTCAATGCTCTGCTATTTCTACATAACAAGATGGGAGATGAACTTAATTGAGACTATTTCTTCTCTCTCTAGTGAGTGGCTTCCATTAAACCAAGATCTTAGCTTCAAAAAAAGAAGAGGTAATTTCCTGATTTTGGTTCTTTCTATGACTTGCAAATGACTCAGTGGGGGAAAAATGCCTTTTCTCACAACTCTCTCCTCTGTAACAATCTTCTGCCCAACATAAACATAAAAATGAGGAACCTGTTAAGGCTTATTCACTTAGAGCTCTTTGATTTCTGCTCTCCCCCTTTCACGTGCTTTGAATAAAATTAAGCTATAACACCAAATAATCAATTTCTCAAATAATTTTCCTCTTGAAGTTTTTCTCCTTCAAGATCCACTTTAAATACTTCTTTTTTAAAAAAGATTTCCCTGATCCTAATTAATGGCTCCATTTTCTAATGCCCCCTAACATGGTCAATCCATCTATATTTGGCCTGTGTCATTCTGCTTTAATTATAAACTTTTTACAACCAGAATTGTTCTTCAAAAGACTAGTAGGTAATACCTTACACATAAGAGGCCTTTAAAGATAGTGAGATAAACGATCCATAGTTGGAAATCAAAGTAGTTTTGCAACATTCTTCTTTGGTGTTAATATAAACAGTTCATAAATTGATACTGGTATTGTTTCCTCTCGGGGAAAGAAAATCATAGTTAAAACCATAGGCAGAGAGACCTCTGTGGAAGAAACAAGCAAAAACACCAGTCAGCAGTCAACCCTGGGCAACTCTAATAATTACACAGCCAAGACAATGAGATCTGAAACAAAAGAGAAAAACAATACAAAAATGAAAATAAACATACAAAACTACAAGTATCAGAGGGAGGGATGCACCACCTTTTATAAACCTAGTGTATGCCAGATATACAGTTCCTTATCCAATTCTCATGACAGCTCAAAAAAGGGGTGATCTTATCCCTACCTTACAGAAAAGGAAACAGACTCTGAGAAGTTACACAGCTTACAAAAGTTACATCTAATAAGTATCTGAATCAGGATTTAAATTTGGGTCTGAGGCAAACCTCCTATTCTTTTCCCATACCTGGCTGCCTCTCTACAAAGTTATTTTTTTCCTATTCCTATTTATAACATATAAGCACAGATGCAGCTACACCATATTAGAACTTCACCTCTGAGTTCTGTTATTTCTGCCTTTCTCTTACTGTTTTCCCTGGTAACATATAGCCCAAATTGTAATAATGAGACTGGCTTTATTTGCATTTCCACAGGCTCTTGATAATGATCCACAAAACACTGGAGATACTCCACTCTAAGTTCTGAGGGTCCACGCAGGGACAGGAAGCCTTGTTTACAGGTAACTCAAACTACATATGCCATTGGTTTCAAGGGGGAGGTCATCAGCATTTTGCATCCATCTACAATCTTTTTCCTCAGTTGCACTGATTGTAAGGTTTGGAAGCTCTATCAAATATTTAACAAAGGTAACAAATAGAACCAGCTACACAAAAGGCAGTTGAATGAATTATTCTCTTACCCTTGGAAATTTAGCATCTGATTAAAAGCTAAAACTGTCATTGGCCAGATATATCTTTATTAGAAGTATATCTCAACCAGAGTTCACGAAATGAGTTTTACATTGAGCCTGTCATAGTTTCTGATTCAACCTTCCCACATGCATTTTGTACAAATGAACAGATATATATATATATATGTATTTTCCTATATTCTATTCTTCCTCACATGAAGGATAGCTTATTACAGATGCTTTTTGTTTTTGCTTTATTCACCTAACCAACATATCCTGGAAAATTCTGTGTCAGCTCATAGAGACCTTCCTCATTCTTTTTACAGATGCACAGAACTCCATCGTATGGAGGTGCTGTAGTTTCTTCAACCTTTCTGTCTTTGTCTGTCTTCTGTTGCTATACCTGAATACTACAGACTAATGTATTAAGAATAGAGGTTTGCTTAGCTTATCGTTCTGGAAGCTGGAAAGTCCAAGAGTATGGCACCAGCATCTGCTCAGCATCTAGTGAGGGCCTTCTTGCTACATCGTAACATGGCAGAGCGTATCATATAACCAGAAGGCAAGAATGTGGTGTCAGCTCAGGTTTCTCTTCCTCTTCTTATAAAGTCATCAGTCCCATTATGAAGTCCTCAGCCTGATGACCTTATCTAATCTCAATTACTTTCCAAAGGCCCCATGTCCAAATACCATAAACATATGAATTTGAGGATTAAGTTTCCAACAGATGAAATTTGGGAGGACACATTCAAGCCATTAGCACCCTCTACCATGGATGAACATTTAGATTGTTGCTAATATTTTCATAGTGTTAAAAATGTGTCGGCCGGGCATGGTGGTTCACGCCTATAATCCCAGCACTTTGGGAGGCTGAGGTGGGCAGATCACATGGTCAGGAGATCGAGACCATCCTGGCTAACGTGGTGAAACCCGGTCTCTACTCAAAATACAAAAAATTAGCTGCGTGTGGTGGCGGGTGCCTGTGGTCCCAGCTGCTCGGGAGGCTGAGGCAGGAGAATGGAGTGGCGTGAACCTGGGAGGTGGAGCTTGCAGTGAGCCGAGATAGCACGACTGCACTCCAGCCTGGGAGACAGAGTGAGACTCAGTTAAAAAAAAAAAAAAAAAAAAAAAGAACTAATTTGTATTTCTTAATGTAAACATTTTTCATATGTTTAAAAGCTGATTTTACATCTTACTTTTTGAATTGTCTGATTATGCCTCTTTCTCAATTTATGCTGGGGTTTTGGCCCTTGGTTCCTCAAGATTTCTTTATATGTAAGAACTATTAGGCCTTACTCTATATGTTGCAAATATTTTCTCCCAGTTTTTCAGTTATCATGATTTTTGATGTGTAAAAACATTTAATGTTATGTAGTCAAAATTATCAATCTTTTTTACTGCCTATAGATTTTGATGCATAATTAGAAAGCCTTTTCCTACACCAAAATGAAAAAGCAATTTACTCTTTTTATGGTATCATATGGTTTCATTTTTGCATTAGATCTGTGATGTATTTTGAGTTAATTTTGCATATATATAAGCTATGAATTAATTTTACCTTTTTCTAAATGGCTCCTGGGTTGTCCCGGCTTTAAATTTTAAAAAGTCTATCTTTGTCTTTTATTATATATCAAATTTCCATATGAACTTTAGTTCTATTATTGAGTCTCCTATTTCACTGGTTGATTTATCAATTTATGCTCTAATTGACCACTGAAGGATTTACATCAAAGAAATCAGTAAATGATATAAATCAGATCCCCCCCCACCCCAACCCAAACTACTCGTTTACCAGTATGCCACTAAACTTACTGTGTGTGTGTGTGTGTGTAGTAATATATAATCAAATTATGTGGATGTTGCATGAGCTCTTGAGAAGATGTATTCTCTATTGACAGGGTGTAGAGTTTGACATACAGTATATCTATAAGATCCCCTGTAGTGATTATGTTGTTTAGGTTTTCAATCCCCTATTTCTTGCCTACTTCATCTTTCCTGTATTAAGAAAGCTGTATGAATGTCTCTGATTAATGTGATTTCTTTATTCCCCCCCTCCCTGGAGATGGAATCTTGCTCTGTCACCAAGGCTGGAGTGCAGTGGCACAATCTCAATTCACTGCAACCTCCTCAAGCAATTCTCCTGCCTCAGCCTCCCAAGTAGCTGGGACTGCATGCACCTGCCACTACACCTGGCTAATTTTTGTATTTTTAGTAGAGACAGGGTTTCACCATGTTGGCCAGGCTGGTCTCGAACTCTTGACTTCGTGATCCTCCCGCCTCAGCCTCCCAAAGTGCTGGGATTACAGGCGTGAGCCATCATGCCCAGCCAATGTGATTTCTTTTATGTCTCCTAGCATCTCCTGTAGTTTGGCTTTATAAAGATGATTACTATGTTATTTGACGTATAACTGTTCATAAAGATGTGTCTACGTTGTAAAGTATGGTTTTCCTGTGTAAAAAGTGCCTGTCTTTATCATGTTTAAGATTTTTGGCTTGAATTTATATCTGGTATCAGGATTGCTACCCCGACTCCCTTATTTTTCCATTTGCCTGATATACCTTTTTGTATCCATTTTTAGCTTTTTGGATCACTTTTAGGTCTAGGTCTATCTGCTGTATATGATGTGCATGTATGTGTGTGTATATATATAGATCATATAGTTATATATATATATACACACATATACATATACACATACATATATAGTTAGATCATTCTTTATGAGCAAAATTGAAAGTCTTCTTTTAGTTGATGGGTAAAACCCTGTTGTTTGGGCTTAACTGTGGCATAAAATTATATATTTTATTTTTTGATACTTTTCTCCATATGTGTATTTTTTGTTCCTTAATTTTTTTTATATTTAGAAAAGCTTCTATTTTGGTCTGGTAGCTACTATTGTACTTACATTTTTTGAACACCAGTAATCTCCTGGAGTTCTTGGTTTGATCGTTTGTTTCTGCCTTTGACTACCTGCTTTATCAGTTTTTGCTGTCGTATTTTCCTTACCTACAAGTTATACAACAATCAATAGGCTTATTTTCTTCTTTCTTTCTCTTTCTCACTTGCACTTTTCAGTTGCATTATTTCTACTTTGTCACAACTTATAACATTTATACTTTAGTCTTCCACCTTCATCCCCACATTTTAAAAGTTTTACATCTACGTTTATTTACATATTGACAGTTTCACCTGATTTTTAGGAGTTTCAGAAAAATTATTTGACTGAAAATTTCCCAGTTCTCTCTACATTGGACAAATCCCATTCTCAAGAACTGCCAAAATTAGTGAGATAATAAACATATCCTCAGTTTATTATATAAATCTAATTCTAAAATTGTATTGCTGTTATTTTTTTTTTCTTGAATCTAAATCAGTGGTGAAATACAAACTTTGTCTCTCCTTTCAACCCACCTCCCTCCAGAAAAAAAAAAAAAAGCTTAAATCTATGGTAATATCCTTTAGCCTTGAGTCACCCATTTGAACATATTGTTTTTAAAAGCAACAAAAACATACCACATCTCGAATTTTAAGTCTCTTCAAAGACCTTCCCACTGGAGTATTTAGATATAATCAGCATTTAATTCAATCTTTGCTAAAACCTATAACCTTAATAATGATACTCAGTGCTGGCATCATCCCCAGTCAATTGCAGTTCTACTTATTCATTTGATGTCTTAACATTTAGTTGAATTATCTAACAAAAACACCCTGAGCAAAAGAATGGAGTAATTATATAAACACTTGCAGCAGAACAATTATAAAGCAAGCGCAGTTAACATTTAGCCTGGTTAGAGACCTAATCTGCATATGCACATCCCGAGGTTCAGGCACTGGTGGTTTTTTGTTTTGTTACGTTCTTCTTTGATTTTTGCATGTTTATTAGTTTTCTGTAATTAGATGCCACAGAATATTTTTCTTACTTAGCTGTCAACCTTCATATACAAATATACACTAATTTCAATTTGTAGATATGTCCAGGAGCCTTGGAAACACAGGTGGCGTGTAATTATAGGACACTTTGAGAGGTCAACAAGGAAGAAATATGTGGAGGAGTTTATCTGGAATTAGATCTTTTGCATCTATCTAGGCACAGAGCCTTAAATTTCTAACCGGGCCTTCAACCCCTTAGCTCCTCAGGAAAATCTCCAGCCTTTAATTGTAAAGGAAAATGTCAGATAATTTTGGGAGACCTGTTTGCAGTTCTGGAACCATTTCTTTATCCCCAGTGGAAAACTTCACAGATGAACAACTTCTCTGACCTTCCTCTCCCAATATCCTTTTACATCCTTCCGTTTTTCCTTACCGTTCTCACATGGAAACTATAAATTCATGTTAAACCCGCTTGCTTAGGTACCTGACAGGTTGACTCAGTTCTCAAGGAAGAGGTGGTTTTGATTCATGTGTGCCTAAATCAGTTGCTGTAAAATATCACATTTCTCAAGAATATGCTACTTGAGTCAAAGTGAAGGCACAGAACATTTAATGCAGTTTGATAAAACTAAACTTCTCTTTGGAAAAGAAAAACAAAAAAGCTTGACACTATAAATGCTGTTCTGCAATGTAAAGGACATACTAAGAATGCCAGAGACAAAACATGTTAGGATGTGAGATTCTGTGCAAAGGCAACAGAAACATCAAAATGTGTGTGACTCGAGCAGCTTCACCTTTAATCCCATTCACTCTGTGCCCCAGAGAAAGGAAGGAAAATGAAAACTTTAAAGACAGAGATGCATTCCTTTGACTTTATGGCCCTCAAATTTCAAGGAATATGTGCGTGAACTTAGCTGTTTGATGAAGTGGTTAGTGCACAGAGGGAACATAAATTACTCAATGATTCATTCTCATTCTCTCTTATTTTTTTTAAACACCATGCAATTTCCAAAGTTCAAATTATGTGACCAATTTTTCCATGACATGTGTTAAGAAATTTTTCAGTAATTCAGCATTTCCTGGGAGGAAGGGTATGACAGTAATCTTCTAGTTTCCTTCTGATATTAATGTATATTTTCATAAAATCACTCAAATCCCTTTATGAATAATCATTCTCACAGTATTTTTAATAATACTATTTTTAGCCACCTTCTCCAGTCTAGATGAACAGAGGTCAACAAGTGTATCTGCAGTGAAAATGTTATCTGGATCAACAGGATAAAACTATACAGTAGAAAGGAATGAATTTAGGACCAAAAAAAAAAAAAAAAGGCAGGCATATGACACACAATGAGGCAGAGAGGTTTTTGCCATAAACAGGCAGGTTTAAAGGATGCTAAGTCCAAAACCCACTAGATATTAATTGGAAAAATCTGTCATGATATGGCTCTTATCTTCAACCTTACAGCCCTAGGTACTGGAAACTCAGAAATGAACAGATTCTTAGTGATGGGTACCTAATTAAGTTCACATGAAACTTGTATATAAACCAGAAGGCCAGATTACAAAATTTCCAAGTGGGGGTGTGGTAGCCATGGAGATTCAAGAGAAGACTCACCACCAGGAGTGTGGTTAGACCTTTGAGATCTGCTGCAGCATTTGCTCTAAGGCTGTGCTTCTACCCGGCAGCCCCAGCTAATTACTGAGCACAGCACTCAGCAGGAATACTGTGACCTGGTCATTTCTGCCCAATGCGAACTCCACTGTGGGCAACGCATTAGAGCTCCCCATTAGTTTGGCAAATATTTTCTCAAAGTTGCACCAGAATCTAAGACTCTTCCTACCCAATCTTCCTTTCTTCCCTTCTCCTTTCACAAATGTGAGACCTGTATTGCAGACTGACAGCTCTCCCTGCCTTATCCTGCTCTCTCCCTACTTGGTATTTTATGGACATTGCTCCTAAGAAATCTCTTACACTTCTAATTCTTTCTTGACATCTGCTCCCCAGAGGACTCAGGTAACCATATCTTTCCTATAACTAGAATGCTATATCTATATTGCATTGTGTTTGTCTTCTTATTAAGGTATCAGAAGAGCTCAATCAGAAATCTGTTGGTGGGTCTAGAAATAAGATGTGGTCAGTTCCTTGAACTCTACTCCAAGAGCTCTGAAATGCTTGTAGTTCTCTCAAACTTACCATGCACTTTCCTCCCTTCTCTACTACCTTTACCTGATGTACTCTTATTTATATTTCAGGACCAGATTAAGTATCTCTTCTTCTAGGAAGCCTTCTCTGACCTGATCTTACCCATAAACTTGAGTGGCCTCTATTTTGTTTTGAAAGTACTGTATATGTATCTTTTTTGTACCAATTGTGTTACCCAAAAATTACATGGCTACCTTCCCCACTAGACTATTATCTTGTGAGCAGAGAGTATGTCTCACAGATCTTTGTGTCCCTACTACTAAGCTCAGTATCTGGCATTAATTAGTATTCAACAAATGCATGGCAGTCCAGAGCTTCTGGTTGTAAAATGATAGCAGAATAAGAGAACTTGAAAACCTTCCCACTACAAACACCTAGAAATGCTAGATGTAACATAAAACACTCTAAGATGCATAGCTGAGCTGACAAGAAAGATGGCAAATGCCCAAATGTCAGAAATGAAGGCAGCATTGAAAAACAAATACGTTTTGCTGATGCTATGGCATCCCTGGAAGAGTTAGGTGAGAGATGGAGGTAGCTAAAGGATATAATTCCAAGGTCCATGCAGAAATAGAGGAGGCCACGGTCCAGTGTAAAGAGGTGGGGTTAGGTTAGGACCCAGGAAGGGCTACAATTTTAGTGTAAGTTTTGACTAGAAAATAAATTCCCACCAACAAGGGAAACATCTCTCTGCTAGATTCTGGATAAAAATAAACAAAATTATCTCTGAGAGTTTAAATCCCAGGCCTGTACTTCCATTGGGTTTATAATTCAAGTTTGCATTGCCCTGGAATCTCCAAATCAACAAACTCATAGAAATCAATCACACTCAAGAAGTCCCTACAATGGTTGTCAAGAACACAAGGAAAACCTGTTGTGAAAGGACCTGGTCTCAACCTGAGTTATGACTTCCCATCTGCAAATCCACACTGTGATTTAAAATTACAAAACACACAAAGAAACAATCTATTGTGAGTTAAAGTTATAATATTCCCAAAACTTTGGCTACTAGTATGACAATCTGAAAGAATAAAAAATACATATATAAAATTATTAAATACACTTAACGAAGAATCTAAATCCTAAGGAAAGAATAAAACCATAAAAGTAATGAACAATAAAATTCAGGAGAAGAACTTCAGTTATTATGTCATCTGAAATATATAAAATATTATTAAATAAAAAGGAAAGTTGAAAACCTGAGAACGAGACATTATATAATAAGAGAAAGAATTAAATCACCAATTATCAAAAAAAATTTATATAGGCATTGAAATTTAAAAACAGTGGACAGATTAATAGCAAATTAAACATAATTTAAGAAAGACTTAATGAACTAGAAGATAGATCTGAAAAAGTTTAAAATTAAACAAATAAGTCATTGGAAATATAAAAAAGAAAATTAAAAAGCATGGAAGAGAAATGAATACTATATAGTTTGAATTTATGTCTAGGAGTTCCAGAAGGAGGGACTAGATGATGAGAGGCCATTTCAAGGAAGTAACAGCTTACAACGGCCTAGTATAGAAAAAAAGACATGAATCCTAAGATTCAGAAATCACAGTGGATCCCAAGAAGAATACATAACACTGAATCTGCACCTCAACACAACATAGTGAAGTTGTAGAAAACAAATGCAAAAAGAAAATCTTCCGGCCGGGAGCAGTGGCTCACGCCTGTAATCCCAGCACTTTGGGAGGCCGAGGCGGGCAGATCACAAGGTCAGGAGTTCAAGACCAGCCTGGCCAACATGGTGAAACCCTGTCTCTACTAGAAATACAGAAATTAGCCAGGCATGGTGGTGCATGCCTGTAGTCCCAGCTACTTCGGAGGCTGAGGCAGAAGCATCTCTTGAACCCAGGAGGCAGAGGTTGCAGTGAGCCAAGATCGTGCCACTGCATTCCAGCCTGGGCCAAAGAGTGAGACTCTGTCTCAAAAGAAATAAAAAAAAAAGGAATAGTGTCACAAGTAATCACTCTAAAAGCAATATAAAAGACAAAAACCTGCATCATTCATAGTGAACCTGAAAATAGAAGACATGTCACTGGGTACCACCTCACCAATGCGTCTTGTCCCTTTGGGAATGTCCATATATAGTTTCAATATGAAATGGAAGACATAAGACCACATGACCAAAGTCTGTTCCTCCAGCCATGGCTTTCCTGCTATACCAATGTGTCTCACAACTCTCCTATTCCTGCACACTGAACCCATCCAACCCCTAAACCCAGTGGAATCTATCAGGATGAAGGGCTTCAATAATACCCGTGTGGGCTTGGGAGTATTTGCAAAGAAGCTTTCTTCTCCTTGAAAAGATATGGACATACTTGCAAGATAAAAAGTTCTTTTTTTTTTTTTAATCAAAAAGGCTAGGTCGCAAAGCTAGAATACTTTTGTAAATTTTCTGGTCTCAAGAAATTAGTCTTTTAAAGTCTATTAATTAAACTCCAATTGTATCATTTGAGATTAAGTTTTTAAGTGAGACATTGTGTTAAGCACTTTGCAGGTATCATTTTATTTAAATCTCCTGTTTCTTATAAGATAGTTATTATTTTCTCCCATCTTATAGATGAGGAGATGAGGGCTCAGAAATGTTAAGTCATTGGTCCAAGATTGAAGAGCTAGAGCTAGCAAGTGACAAGACAGGATTTTGACAAGACAAAGATGAAGTCTGACTCCAGCTACACCACTGTGCCATAAGGCTTCCTCTCCAATCCTATTAAGCTGTCAGGAAGAGTGATTACTCACAGGAACGGCAAATAGGTTTTAACTCATGCCAACTCTAATCTTTCAGTGGTTGTTTTGATAAAGTGTCCCATGTTTCATCGGGACTCAGTGAAAAGAATGCTGTGATCATCTAGCAATGTCTGCCATTGTTGAGAAAATGGTAGAGTGACAATATTTGCTGCATGTTTGCCATTCCTGGAATAGTGAATTCTCAGAAGGGTTTCTATCTTTAACTCTAGTTAGAATTATAAGAAAAATAACATTGACAATGCTGCCACTCCTGATTTATTTTTTAATGGGAAGACGCCCATCTGTGATATAAAACTTAAAAATGGAATACAAGCTGCTAAATTGTTGTGAAGTCTGTATTAGTAAAATTTAACCTCAAATACCATCACTTTCAACATTTTATAATTTTTTAAGTGATAAAGTGATAATACAGCAGCAAAGACAAAATGAAGTGGTATGCTTTAAAAAAAAAAAAAAAAAAAAAAACCCACTCATAACTGACAACCAACTGCCAGGAGTTCCTGGGTCAAGCAACCAGATTAATAAATCCTAGTTTCCCATCAACCCAGCAAGACACACAGGAAAATCACATCTGTCTAAAGATATCCACCATCACCAGAGAAGCAATCTCCATGGCCCAAGCCAGACTCATCTCTCACCTAGCTGACAAATAGTCCTCTACCTGGTATCATTGCTTCCACTTTTATCTTCTATATTTTTTGCACAAGTGCTAGAATTCTTTTAAAACGTAAGTCAAAGCCTATCATTCTTTCCCCTCTGCTTAAAACAATCCAAGGACATTCCACATTATTCAGAGCAAACATCAAAGTCCACACAATGGGCTAGGAGGCTATGTCTAAGCTGTCCTACTTTCTTCCCATCTTCATCTCATCCTTACCCCCACACCCCTTTGCTCTAACGCCATCAGCCCTTTTGCTAGTCTAAACATGCTATGCATGTTCCCATCTCAGGGGTTTTGTATCTGTGGTCCCCTCTGCCTGGAATGTTCCTCCATCAGACAACCCTACAGTGTACTCTCTCATCTCCTTCTTTTCTTTGTTCCAATGTCATTTTCTCAATGAATCTTTCTACTTAAAAATCCACATCCTCTGCCAAATCTCCCTTCTCTCCTTTCTCAAAAATATTTTTCTGCATATCACTCATTGCTATCTTATGCACTACATATTCACAATTTATCTAACTCAGGCCTACTTTCCATCGCACTAGACTATAAACTTCATGAGGGCAAGGACATTTCCCACTTTGTTATTTGATCTATCTCCACCATCAAAAATTGTCACTGCCACACAATAGGCATTCTATGAATGAATGCATCAAGCATCCAGCTCATTAATTTTCCTTCCTATGAGTCAGGGAAAAATAAAGTAAAATCAAATTTTCTAAACACTTTTAAAAATGTGGATCCAGAACTCAGATTTTTCTAAATATACTTAAATGCAGCTTTATGTGGAGACCTTGGCCTATTTCTAGTCAGATAAACATAGCAGTTCCTGAAAGCCTTAATCCCTAAGACATCACACTAAAGCTCTCAATCTTCAGTGATCACAAGAACATAGGCTGTCCTTACTACCTACGTGCTATGGTTTGAATGTTGGTGCCCCACTCTCAGATTTGTATGTTGAAACTTAATCCCCAATGCAAGAGTATTAAGAGCTGGGCCTTTGGGACGTGATTAGGTCATGAGGGCTCTATCCTCGTAAATGAAATTTCATGCTCTTATGAAAGAGGTTGAAAGGTGCACCCTAACCCTTTCCACCCCTCCCATCAGGTGAAGATTCAGCAACAAAGTCGCATCTTAGAATGAGAGTGAGCCTTTATCAGACACTGAATCTGCTACCACCTTGTTCTTGGACTTTCTAGCCTCCAGAACTGTGAGTAATAAGTTTATGTCATTTATAAACTACCCACTCTATGGTATTTTGTTATAGCAACCCAAATAGACTAAGAAATTGGAACTAAGAGTGGGGTGCTGCTGTAGCAAATACTTAAAAATGTGGAGGCGGCTTTGGAACTGGGTAATGAGTAGATGCTAGAAGAGTTTTGAAGTCCACTGCCAAGAATGGAGGACTAAGGACAATTCTTGAGGACTCACAAGAAGAGGAGAGCTGTAAAGAAATCCTCAATCTTCTTAGGGATTACTCAATTGGTTGTGATAAGAATATTTTACAAATATGGATGGTAAAGGCCATTCTGATGAGGTCTCAGACAGAAATTGGGAACATGTTATTGGAAACTAGAAAAAAGGCAATCCTTGTAGAGTGGCAAATAACTTGGTTGAATTGTATTCATGTTCTAATGTTCTATAGAAGGCAGAACTTGCAAGTGATGAACTAGAATATTTGGTAGAAGAAATTTCTAAGCAAGGTATTGAGGGTACTCTATATATATTGAGGGTCATGGCTTCTCTTGATTGCTTATAGTAAAAGGTGAGAAGGGAGAAACAAATCAGTTTATAATCAAAAGGGAAATAAAACTTAAAGATTTGGAAAATTCTCGGCTTGGCCATGTGGCAAACAATCTAAAAGTGCATTCAGGAAAGATCATCAAGGGTGTGGCCATGCAGCTGTGTGATAAGGCTATTACTACGGATGGGCAGAAGCCTGGTACTCTTCATCAAGACATGGAAAAATGGCCCAGAAAGCATTTTGGAGATCTTTAGAGGCTGCTCTACCCATCACGGGCCCAGAATTCCAGGGCCTTGGGAACAATAATTTCAAGGTTCCACTCCCCAAATTCCAGTGAAGCACTCCTTGCTTACCCAGCTTGTACCTCAAGTTGGCCCAGGTGCAGCTCGGGCCACCCCTTCCGGGGACAGTAAACCTTGGCAGCATCTATACGGTGCCATCTCCACCAGGGGCCAAAATGCATCAGCTATGGGGGCTTGGATCTCTCCACCTAGATGTCAAAATGATGCCCTGGAGAACCTCGGGGCTCAAGCAGAGAGCTGCTACAGAGGCAGAGGCCCCACAGAAAGCACCTACTGGAGCGATGCCTAGTGGGACCATGGAGGCAAAAACCAACCTCCCCCAACCCTGGTGGCTGTTTTCGGGTGAAGGGGTCCCACACTGAAAGAGCTGCTGGTATGAAACGCCAGCCTGGGAGAGCCACAGGTAAGAGACTCCAAGCTTGAAAGCTGCAACTTGGACTGTGCCCAGAAAAACCAGGAGGTAGAGCCTTGGGGGCCCAATTCCCACACCAGTGTGTCTGAAAGGCAGAACTTCAAGTCAAAGAAGATCATTCTGGAGCCATGAGATCTAATGTTTTGCCCTGCTGAGTTTTGGATTTCGTCAAGACTGAGTATCCCTTTCTTCTTTCCTATTTCTCCCTTTTGAAATAGGAATGTCTATTCTGTGCCTGTCCTACCATTATATTTTGCAAGCACATCACATGTTTAATTTTACAAGTTCACAGCTGGAGAGCTATTTGTCTCAGGATAAATTGTAACTTGAGTTTTATCCATGTCTGTTTAGATGAGATTTAGATGAGACGCCAAATTTTAAATTTTTGAGCTGATGCTGGAACAAGTTAAGATTTGGGGGCTATTGTGATTAAATGAATGTATTTTGCATGTGAGAAAGACAAATTTGGGAGGCCTGGAAACACAGTGCTATAGTCTGAGCACTTGTGCCATGCCCCTAAACCCACCAAATTCGTATGTTGAAACTTAACCCCAAATGCAGTAGTATTACGTGTAAAGGCCTTTGGGAGGTAATTAGATTACGGTATTAATGTACTTACGAAGGAGATTGAAGGGAACATTCCACCCTTTCCATCTTGTAACAACCCACTACAAGGTACCATCTTGGAAGCAGAGAACAAACCCTTACCAAACAATCTGCTGGCACTTTGTTCTTGGATTTCCCAGCTATCAGAACTATGAACAATAAATTTATGTCACTTATAAATTACCCAGCCTAAGGTACTTTGTAATAGCAGCCTGAACTAAGATGCTACTCCACATGTATTCTTCAAACAAACCTGCAGCATTGGCATCACCCGAGAGCTTACTAGAAAGAAGTACGGAGTCTTGATCGTCATGCCAGAGCTAATGAATCATAATGTGCATTTTAATACCACCAACCCTCCAGGTGATTCTTATGCACATGAATGTTTCAGAAGCACTATTCTGCGTGATGGGTTTTCAGCAAGGAGCTCTGAGCTTTTATCAGTGGAAACACAACCAGTGTTAGGAATGGAGGAAATCCAGTCTTTGCTTGTTCCTAGAAAACAGAGCTCTAAAAAATAATTGAGCCCAGGTGTCAGCCTACCATTTAAGTCCTGCATCAGTGACATAAAATCTCCTTTAAAAAAAAAAACAAAATCTTCAATATTCCATGCCTCCTTTAGTTAGCTTCCCACATCCAGCATACATCACAGCTTAAGCAAGAAAGCATTAAACCAGGAATGTGAGACCTGAGCTCACCAGTTTTGTGCCTGTCTTTAGATCATGTTTTCTTCTTTGAGGTTCAGCTGACTCATCTCTTAAGGTGGGTAGGAATACAGGCCTTGCTTCCCTCTGATGTTTTGAGTTTCAGATAGGATCAGATTTGTGAAAGTTCTCTGACAAGAATACCAATGCTGCATAAAATGAGGTATTATTTAAGCATTAGTATTTTACTTGCCATTTCCTAACACATGCTTGGTTCATGCTTAGTAAGACAGATCCAGGCCATATCACGATTCACATTTGAGGACCAACTGTTGTTTGTTCTTAGACTAGAAGCCATAGCAGCAAAGGTAGGATATCTTCCAATTAAATGATTTTGGTTCTAATTATCTTGCACAGCACCCACACAGCAGTAAGTTTTCCCTTACCACTAACAGAATTCTAAGAAATAACCATCCTTCCTTCCTGAATCACTAAAACCATTAGAACTGTGAGTTCTTCCCAGGGGCCCTTACCCTCTTTCTGTGCTTCAGCCACCAGGTCCCTGGTGATTCTTGCTTCACTTTGAGAAGTAAAATAGCCTTGTCCACACCAAGAAGGAAACTTTTTGCACCTACCTGGGCAGAGAGCTGTTGTCCTTGGATCAACAGGCAAGCCACAGCGTCTATCTTACATAGGGATGTGTTTTCCCTAACCCCCTGGTCTGAGCCCTGTCCACCACCTGTTTCCCTGGTAAAGGAACTCCTGCCTGTGCGCAAATCTATATTCCTATTGATGCCCTTTTACTTGCTTCACGTATTTGGATGTTGAACCCAGGTCTCCTACTCAGATTCTTTGCCTTCTTCCTTTGATTTATGCTAACTCATTCAGATCTCACTGTTGCTGTCGGTGTTCACAGGATTTACACACCTTCAGTTCTATAGCTCCCCAGGAATCCCCTGGCTGTGATATTTGCCAGCGTGCAGCAGCATCAACCACAGCAAAAGTGCCTTGGCCCGGCTTTTCCTGGGTCACTTGAACTTAAGGCCTCTGAAGTCTTAGCACTGAACATCCACATGTTCTTCATTCTCATGAAGCAGCATGCTCTATTTTTGCTGTATCTAGGTGCCACTGTTATCTGCAACTCCATGGCGGTGCTATGGGAAGCTTTCTCACAGCTCCCAGGTTAGATTACTTAAGAAATAAAATTTTTTATTTCAACTTTTTAGTTTCAAGGGATATATGTGCAGGTTTGTTACCTGGGTATATTGTGTGATGCTAAGGTTTTGAGTATGGTTATTCACACACAGTACCCAGTAGTTTTTCAACCATTCCTCCACCAGTAGTCCCCAATGTCTATTGTTGCCATCTTTACGTCCATGAATAACCATTGTTTACTCCCACTTATAGGTGAAAATAATGGGATATTTGGTTTTCTGTTCCTATGTTTATCCACTTAGGATGTTGGTCTCTAGCTCCATTTTGTTCCAAAGGATAAGATTTAGTTGTTCTTTTATATGGCTGCATAATATTCCATGGTATATATATACCATGTTTTCTTTATCCAATCCAATGTTGATGGACACCTAGGTTGATTCCATGTCTTTGCTATTGTGAATAGTGCTGCAATGAACTTACCAGTGTGTGTGTTTTTGGTAGAACGATTTGTTTTCTTTTGGATATATAACCAGTAGTGGGATTGCTGGGTCGAATGGTAACTGTTTAAAGTTCTTTGACAAATCTCCAAACTGCTTTCCACAGTGGCTGAACTAATTTACATTCTCATCAACAGTGCATAAGTGTTTGCTTTTATCCACAATCTCACCAGCTTCAGTTTGACTTTTTAATAATAGCCATTATGACTGGTGTGAGATGGTTTGACTGGTATTCCTAATGAGTAGTGATGTTGAGCTTTTTTATATTTGAGTAAAAACATCCAGGTACAACAGAATTCGTGCTTCATGACGCCACATATAAAGTGCAGAAGCAAACAAATCTAATCTATGATTTTAAAAGTCAGGGGAGTTGTTATTTTGGTGAGTAGGGTAATGGCTGGGAGGGGCAAGAAGACTTGTATGTCTTCTTTTGAGAATTGTTCATGTTTTTTGCTCATTTTATAATGGGGTTATTTGATTTTTTCATGTCCAATTGCTTAAGATCCTGATAAATTCTGTATGTTAGACCTTTGTCACATGAATAGTTTGCAAATATTGTCTCCCATTCTGTACGTTGTCTTTACTCTGTTCATAATTTCTTTTGCTGTGCAGAAGCTCTTTAGTTTAATGAGGTCCCACTTGTCAATTTTTTTGTTGCAACTGCTTTTGAGGACTTAGCCATAAATTCTGTCCCAAGGCCAATGTACAGAATGGTGTTTCCTAGGTTTTCTTCTAGGATTTGTAGTTTGAGGTCTTACATTTAAATCTTTAATCTATCTTAATTTTTATATATGGTGAAAGGTAAGGGTACGGTTTCATTCTTCTGCATATAGCTAACCAGCTATCCCAGCACTATTTATTGAATAGGGAGTTCTTTCCCTGTTGCTTATTTTTGTCAACTTTGTCAAAGATCAGATGGCTGTAGGAATGCAGCTTTATTTCTGAGTTCTCTATTCTGTTCCATTCATCTATCTGTCTGTTTTTTGTACCAGTACCATGCTGTAGCCTTGTATAATTTGAAGTCCGGTAATGTGATGCCTCCAGCTTTTTGCTTAAGGTTGTTTTGCTTAAGGTTGCTTTGGCTATTCAGGCTTCTGGTTCCATATGAATTTTAGAATACATTTTTCTAATTTTGTGAAAAATGATGTTGGTAGCTTCATAGGAGTAGCACTGAATCTGTAGATTGCTTTGGGCAGTATGACCATTTTAATGATAACCGATTCTTCCAATCCATGAGCACGAAATGTTTTTCTGTTTGCATCATCTTTTTTTTTTTTTAGCAGTGTTTTGCAGTTCTCCTTGTAGAGATCTTTCACCTTGGTTACATGTAGTCCTAGGATTTTTGTTTGTTTCTTCTTGGTGGCTATTGCAGATGAGATTGTATTCTTGATTTGGCTCTCTGCTTGAATGTTAATTGGTATATAGAAATACTACTAATTTTGTACATTGATTTCTGTATCCTCAAACTTGACGGAAGTCATTTATCAGTTGTAGGATACTTATAATGAAGTATCCACATATCACAAATAGCTCAAAAACTATTGAGTGAACACACTGTATAATTCCCATTTAGAAAGGAAGAGAGAACATGAGATCTTAGAACTCTATTCATGCCCTCTCCTAGTTATTAAAATTTCTAAGATAAATACTTGCCTCTCACAGCCACTACTCTCTTCCCCAAAATAACCATTCCCCTGACTTTTAACACCATCATTAGATTTGCTTGCTTTTGCACTTTATATATGGAATAATGAAGCATGTACTCTCTTGTGCATGGATGCTTTTACTTAACATGTTTGCAAGATTCATCCATGTTGTGTGTAGCTGTAATGTATTCTCTTATTAGCATATAGTATTTCATCATATGACTATGCTGCTCTTTACCTACTTGTGTTTATTTCCAGTTTTGTTCTATTTGTCTATTTCCAGTTTTGTTCTATTACAAATAGTATTACTAAAAATACCCTTATGTCTTTTGGTGAACATAAGGTACTCATTTCCTGTTGGGTATATAACTAAGAGTAGAATAGCTGGGTGAGAGGGTGTGCACACCTTAACCTGTACCAAGTGTAGCAGCTTTCCAAAGGTGGTGTACTAAGTTACACTTCCATCAACAGTGTATAACAGTTCCAGTGACCCTGTATCTTTGCAAACATCTGGTATTGTCTTTTTTCATTTTAGCCATTCTGGTTATTGTGATTTAATATAATTTCCATGATAACTAATGAGTTCAAGTACCTTTTAAAAATGTATTAGTTATTTAGATATTCATTTTTATCAGTGCCTGATCAAGTCTTAGTTGCCCATTTTTCTATTCACATGTTTTTTTCTTTTGACTTGTGGGAGCTTTCTATGTGTTGTGAATACTAGTACCTGCAGGTGGTGCAAATTTTTTCTATGGTTGGCCTTATTACTCGAATAATGGCATCTGTTGATAAAGAAATTTTTAACTTCATAACCAAGTCCATAAATCAATTTTTTTCTTTATGGCTAGGTTTGTGTTCTGCAAGAAGCACAGCAATTGACAGGCTGCTTCTGGTGTAAAATTGCCCCTACTTTAGCATCTGTTGATATGAAAGTCACTCAAAATAGTCAGTACTTTTACCATCTGTAGGACTTTAATTTATTAGATTTTTCCTGAACATTTTGACTGTTCTCAAAACCCAGCCTAGAAATTGCCTTGACCTTCCATTTATCCATACACTGCTGATCTACTATTTATCTTCATATCTTCCCTTAAATATAAGACTTATTGGCATGAACTTAAGAAATTCTGTCCTGAAAGATCCCCAATGCAACAAGGATCTCTTGGAGAGAAAAAAGTCTTCTTCATAATTACATAGCAATCAATTTGCTAGATGAAAACAAAATAAGTATTCTGATTAATTGCATTGCCTTATAAAGGAAAAATGATTAGTCTTAGACTGTTAGGGTTATTAAACCCCAGAGACTAATTAGAGCAATCCGAAGCCTCACAACAAAGAAGGCACTATTATTATACTTTTACAGATAGAAGTCGAAGCACAACTGTAAGAAATAAGATATGTGAAAGTCTATAAAGCAGTGCCTGTCACATAATAAACAGTCAATAAATCTTAGCTATTGTTGTTATTACAAGTTCTTTATATTGCAGTTGTGCAAACTGAAATCCAGAGAAATAAAATACCTTGTCTCCCCTCACATGGATTTCTGGTTGCAGAATTAAAACTAAACCCTCCATAGTCATGTTCTCATCCGAGGGATCCTTTCTACTAAACTACAGTCTCTCAGAATTCCTCATCTGTAACAATTCTAGAAGGTATTTACAGGAAACATCAATTCATAAACTTAATAACCAATAGAATTCAAGACGTATTTTCATTTTTATCACTTTATAAATTATAATACTATGCGTCTAATGATTTGATCTTTGCTATTGAAACATTCTTCCTGTTTTTAATTAAGAAAATCTTTCAGTAAATATGAATGTATCTTCTCCACCTAAACAGGTATTATGAGTATTTCTGTTCGTTTTTGTTGGATAATAAATGGTCTTAAAATTTACTTAAAATAATCACTTATTTTTCTCATGAATCTACAGTCACCAATTTAGGCTGTGTTTACATGAGTAGCTCTTCTGATCTCAGCTGGGCTCACTCACATATTCGTGAGCTTGGATATCTTAATTGAAAAATCAGATCAGCCATGTAACTCTGCTTCTGGGAGTCGAATGGGTAACAACTGGGTGATAGAATACTTGGGCCATGCATCTCTCACCATCCCCTAGGCAGTCCAGATTTATTTACACGGTATGATCATGAGGTTCCAAGAAAGCAAATAGAGCCTAGCTCAGACACAGTAAACCATTTTGTTGTTGTTGTTGTTTGCTGTAATCCATAGGTCAAAGCAAGACACAGGTCTAGCCTCACGTATTGAGGAAATAGACTTCACCCCTTGAAGGAGGATACTGCAAAATCACACTACAAAAATGTTGGATAGAGGGAAGAAAAAAATAATTGTGGCCATTTTTCAAATGTACTGCAATGAGTATGCATAAGAGCCAGGTAAACATGTTAATTTTATCCTTACTTGGATTGGAGTCTCTTAGTAAAAGAAAGCTTTTTCTGCACTCAAAAATGAGGGTTTATATTTTTCTCCCATCAAATGAGCAAATATTTTAAAGTTATAATAAGCAGGGTTCAAAATGGAAAAAAATAAGCACTCTCACATGCTGATACGCATACGCATCAGGAATTCATGAGAAAGTTATCATAAACAAACAATCATGGATTTCACAAAGATGGAGCTCTATGGCTATTTCATAAATCACCATTTTTAACACTGAAAAACTGGGAAAATCAGT